>NW_026080310.1:0-3540 GCF_006386435.1 Epinephelus moara | reverse complement strand
GAATTTACTTGTGCCACTTTTGTGCATTTTTGCCCCTTTTCAGGACTTGTAAATTAAGTAACTTGTCCTACAGATTTAATCAGATTGGCTCCAAACTTGGTGTATGTAAGCGTGACAAGGTTGTGACCAAAGGTTAGCACAGGATTTGCCCAATGTTGAATGGCGCGCCCGCTGCCGAGCATTGAATCTTGAGGTCTCGCCATGAAAAACGAAATTGCTGTAGCTTTGGCATAAATGGTCCAATCTCCACCAAACTTCACATGATTCATATTAGTCCCGCCCTGAACACATTTTCATTACCATATTGCCTGATACTGATAGACCCACCTAGTGGCGACAGGAAGTAGGTCTCATCAAACACTTAATTTTCGATTTATCTGAAAGTTAAATGCTGTGGTGTATATTTGATGTACAAAAACATGATGTATAATTAGTGTGCTCTCCAACTCCCTCTCGTGGAAAGAGGAAGTGATACAAAATGTGAAATATGTCATTCCAGCACTGTATCAAGGATATGCAGAGTCACTCCTGCATGCAATATCTAACTTTGACAGAAATGAACTGATGCGTCAGAAGACGTCCTGCCATCCCCCCTGAGTTGCGTGAAGGTGTGAGGGCCCGTTCATTGCTGCTTGCAGCTTTAATTATTATTATTATTATCATTATTATTATTATTATTATTATTCTGCGCATATAATCCCCAATTTGGCCCCTTTCCCAAATTCAGAAACTCACCAAATTTGGCACACGCGTTTGGTCTGGCGAAAAATTCTATAATCTATTGCCGTCCTGAATTTCCACCACTAGATGGCGCTATAATCAAGGACAGTGCATTTTGGGTCATAACTCCCATATACTTTGTGGCACATTTAAAAACCTTGTATGCACACGTTCAGTGAATTGTGCTGAATCTCGTGATATAGGCCACGCCTACCGTTTTTTTCCCCGCAAATTTGCAAAATGTCGCAAACCTACTTTTTCGAACTCCTCCTAGGCAATTTCACCGATTTGCACGAAACTTTGCACACAACATCTGTGGACTCTTCTGACAAAACGTTATTAAAAGAATTTTGATATTCCAAAGAATACTGAAGTTATTAAATAGCAGCTTCCTGCAGATTTGGTACAAAACAGGAAGTGTTGTATATCTCCACATTGGTGTATCCGAATGACATGAAACTCAGTTTACTACTTCGTCATGAGCTCCTGAGGCTCTGTGCAAAATGTCAAGCGATGACCACCAGGTGGCGCTCTTCAAATTGTAGTATTTTATATCTCCACATCCGTTGCTCTGATTAACACGAAACTTAGAACAATTATTGTCAATGCCCTCCAGAGGATATCTGACAAAGGAGTTACCGATCTGCCACTAGGAGGCGCTGTGGTGGCAGTCTAACTTAATATTTGGCACTGTGCCAACACCATAACACTTATGGAAATTAAATTGATAGGGGTGGTAAAGACTGGCCCCTGTAACTCACACACCAAAAATGACCAGCAGGTGGCGCTATTTTCAATGCAAAAGCGTTTTTGGCCCACAACTCCCACATAACATGTTGCACGTTTTGAAACTTTATATCTCCATGTTCCCTGAATTCAGCTGAATTGTGTGATGTAAGGCACGCCCACTTTTGCATTAAATTTCCTTTTGCAAAATTGCGAACAATGAGAAACCTACTTTTTCGAACTCCTCCTAGGCGATTTGACTGATTTGCACCAAACTTTGCATGAAGCATCTGTGGACCCTTCTGACAAAAAGTTATTCAAAGAATTTTGATAGTCCAAAAAAAGCCCAAAATATAAAACAACAAATTCCTGCACATTGTTTTCAAAACAGACAGTCTTTCATATCTTGACCAAATACAGTCCGATTACCACAATACTTTTGCTGATTGTGTTCCATGGCCCGATGAGAGTTTATGCAAAATTCAGTGCAAATCGGCCAATAGGTGGCGCTCTGGTGGCAGTCTAATTAGTGTGAATGGAAGTAAATTGGAAAATCTTCAAATCCTCTTCAAAACTCATCGACTTTCAACCTCTTCTTGTCCCTCATACTTTGAGCTAGAGACACCATGTCAACTTTTAAAGAGTCAGAAGACCTTGAACGCATTAACTGTACATAATTATCTATCTTTATCTTGGCCATGACCAATATTCTTTTGTTTATGAACACTGGTAGATAACTATCTTGCCACCAGGTGATCTTTGGCTGCTCCTGAGCTACGTCATAAAAACAAGAGACCGCACATGCGCAGTTGCGCACTCTCAGCTGATTATAAACATCTAAGATGGCGACAAGACGCAATTTCAGTGTTCATTTAAAGCTAGACATTTTGTTATATTCCGAACAAATGTCGGGGGAATACGCCACGGGGCATATGACGCCTGGTATGCACAGGACGGCAAGAAGACCTTCACAAAAGGAGGGAACACGAGAGCAGCTGACAAACGCAAGATAACGGCTTACCGTCTCCAGGTCCAGTAATTTCCTCTTTGGTTGGTGTCATAACTGCCCAGTACCTGGACAACCGAGCAGTGGCGGAACACAGGTATGTGGCATGTCAGAGGAGAAACGAGCCGTTCACATTTCTCTTTGTGTTAGGTAACGTTAACGGCGTTAGGCTGACCAAACGTCCTCTTTTGCCCGGACATGTCCACTTTTCCCGTCCGGTGCGTCCGGGTTTTTTTTTATAAACTGATAATGTCCGGTTTTTCGTGTGTTTGTGTGTGTGTGTGTGTGTGTGTGTGTGTGTGTGTGTTAGAGTGCGGCACAGCCGCATATTTCTGTTCGAACCCGAACCGAGCCCGACATTATTTATAACCAAAGCACTGAGTTTGTGCCACACAGTTGTTACGGTTACAGGCTTTTTAACCCTGTGGGCCCGAATGACGCATAGTCCGTCCAAATTCACATCTGTTCTTCTCTGTGGATTTTCTCCGCGACCGTGCGCCATAGCGAGAAGCACTTGTCAGTAGTCCAATGTTTTCACAGCGAAAAAAAAAGATAAAGTTACACTAAAATTATGTATAACAGAGCTTTCATACAGCCCTGCACACACATTACTCTTGGATGAATTACTCGCGAATGCAGCATCACACAGAAATACCACGCATATCACATGGAAGCGCAGGAGCAGAGCTTTCCAATGATACCACACATCATTGTGCTGTCATCCCATCATGCTATAAATACAGATTGTCTACAAAATAAAAACCTGACGAATTTCTTTACAGCCCATTATACAGATCTTGTTATCAGTCACTTCATATAGTGAGGAATATCGTATCTTACCACGTCTTAGGCTTGCGTGTGTTTCTCCCTGTCTATCCAGACTTGTAGTCCAGCTTTCAAGATGCAATTATCTCCATATTGTCCAGTTTACACTCCATCAAACTTTGTATGGCAAGACCAGCCACTTCACCTTTGCGCACCCAGACAACTGCAGCCTAATGCATGACAGGGCTGTAGTCACCGTATACATTGAGGGGGACACAATGTGTGGCAGAGCTGACGTGCTGACGTATTGCGGTAAGCGAGTT
>NW_026080309.1:0-1513 GCF_006386435.1 Epinephelus moara | reverse complement strand
ATTGCAGAGGTTGGCAGTATCAAAAGCCTTTTTTAAGAATGTGCACCAAACTAGTGTACCACTCTTCTGACTGGAATTACAGGTACAAATGCAAACACAAATCTACAGAATTCAATTTTAAAACTCTGCTACAGTGCCCAAAATACACATAATGTATACAACTATCTATGAGAAAATATATCACTTTTATTGACAACACAAAATCAATGTTAAAGTTGAACAATCAGGATTCATTTTTACCATAGAATGTGTAACTATTATTTATCACCACTGCTGCTGCCTCTGTTAACATAGTCATCATTAATTTCTTACCTTTTCCAGGTGTGTGGTCTTTGAGGACTGACTGGCAGTGCTTTGCCAGAGCTAAAGAATCAAATCTCTGCAAGCTACAGGCCTGTGCTGCCAGCCTGAGTCCACAGGGTGTTTTAAGGGACTCGCTGGTGTGCCATCTTATCTGCCTCAGCAGATCAGGTTGCTATAAAGATAAAAGCTTGTTTTTAAATGGCAGCCAAGATAATTCTTTGAAGAAGTTATTGATATCTAGTAAGGCAAGCATTAAATAGATTCAAACCTTAAACCACAATGCCGTATTAAATTATAAAGTATTCCTTTTACAGGTTTTCATCTTGTTTGGATGCACTGTTAAGAAGTTATCCATAGCCTTGAGGAGGGGTGATGTAAAAGGCCGTGCAAACAGCATATACAAGCTTCAAATTAAGTCTGTAAAGAAAATTCTACATGGTCAACAAAATCTGTCCACACCTGCAGTCATTTTACTGGTGTTGAACAAGACTTAAAAATAAAATTGACTAAATATTTTAGGCAGCCTGTTTTCTACTCTTTAACTGTAAGTGATTGACTGTTTATAAAGTTTCTGTCACCACATTACTACATTTGTAGTGTTAAGGTCTCAAAAGATGGAACACCACACGAAAGCATTCATCACAGCAAATTGTCTGAGTGTGGCAAGATAGTGGGCTGAGAAGACACTTGACAGTTTTTAAAACTACATCTGAACTAACTGTTTTGTCACCAAAGAAATATCTTAAAAAGCAAAGCCCCCAATTAATGACTACACCAAAAACTCCAAAAGAATGCAGACAGGTGCGATGGAGTCTGACCGATATCTAATGCCACCCTGCTAGCTGCCATTCAGTCCTTCACTGATCATTTTGCAGAACCAGACCAAAAATTTTAAGAAAAGGGCACGATAGAGGAAAGCTGTAACAACATTGCATTCAATATGGTGGAGATCAGTGTCTGCAAAAAAAATCAGTGGAGAGGATGACCAACAATTGGTGGACACTGACAAAGGAGAATGTGGAACTGAGGGAAGCAAGGAGGATACAAAAGGCAATGGAACTGGCAAATCAGTGAATTCAAAGAGAGGAAGGGAGAAAACAAAAGAGACGTTTCATGTCTGTTTTTACAAACATTTTTTAAGTAATTTAAGACAACTTTTGGTTTAGGTGCCCTCATGTAGTCTCGCCACCAGACGATCAGAGATCTCCGC
>NW_026080308.1:0-1185 GCF_006386435.1 Epinephelus moara | reverse complement strand
CAACCACACATGTCACACTATCCAGGCACTGCTGCGATATAAGTTAACCTGCGAGACAGTGGAGCACAAAGGCTCTGGAGAAGAAGCCGAGTTAGTGACATCCAGAATGGCCGAGTTTGCAAGATGCAGCAACAGGACATGAGAGAGAGAAGGAGAGAAGGTAGTAGCAGCTATACTCAAAGTTGTGAGGTCTGAAAGTGAGAATAGCTCCAAGCCAAAGCTCACGGCTCACCACCAGCCTGTTCACGTTTCCAACTGCTTTTCCCCACTCAGCAACACATCCGCTGAGGATAAAACTCAGTAAGATTGTTATTCACATCAGCAGCAATGACACCCGGTTACGGGTCATCATTTAATCGCTGACTGTCCAGGTGGTGTCCAGAAAACAATGTGGATTTCGTTAAAAATTGGCAAAATTGGCCCGTATTCTGAATTTGTTTCTGAATTCTTAGAGTTTTTATCCAGTTTAGTTCTTAAATGAGATAAAGTTATTATTGTAGGCGATTTTAACATTCATGTCGACGTTGATAATGACTCCCTGGCTAACGTTGATAATGACTCCCTGGCTACCGCGTTTATTTCATTATTAGACTCCATTGGCTTCAGTCAGTGTGTATATGAACCCACTCATTGTTTTAACCATACCCTCAATCTAGTTCTGATGTATGGAATTGAAATTGATAACCTAACAGTCTTTCCACAGAATCCCTCGCTATCAGATCATTATTTGATTACTTTTGATTTCTTTTTACTCGATTACAAGCCACTCAGCAACAGTTACTATACTAGATGTTTATCAGATAGTGCTGTCGCAAAATTTAAGGAAATGATTACTCCGTCGTTAAATTCAATACCAAGTCCTTCAGTAACAGAGGTTTCCCGTGCCGACTTTAACCTCTTCTGAATTGATCATCTTGTCGATAGCGCCGTAGGCTTGCTGCAAACAACACTCGACTCTGTAGCCCCTCTTAAAAAGAAGTTAACAAAGCAAAGAAAGTTCGCTCCTTGGTATAACTCTCAAACCCGTAAGTTAAAACAAATATCGCGAAAATTTGAAAGGAATTGGCGATTAACCAAACTGGAAGAATCTCGTTTAATCTGGGCAGACAGTCTGAAAACGTATAAGAGGGGCCTCCGCAATGCCAGAGCACACTATTACTCAGCATTAATAGAAGAAAACAAAAA
>NW_026080307.1:0-1194 GCF_006386435.1 Epinephelus moara | reverse complement strand
CCTCTTATAAGTTTTGAGACTGTCTGTCCAGATTGAACGAGATTCTTCCAGTTTGGTTAATCGCCAATTCCTTTCAAATTTTCGCGATATTTGTTTTAACTTACGGGTTTGAGAGTTATACCAAGGAGCGAACTTTATTAACTTCTTTTTAAGAGGAGCTACAGAGTCGAGTGTTGTTCGCAGTGAGCCTACGGTGCTATCGACAAGATGATCAATTTGGGAGAGGTTAAAGTCGGCACGGGAAACCTCTGTTACTGAGGGACTTGGTATTGAATTTAACGACGGAGTAATCTTTTCCTTAAATTTTGTGACAGCACTATCTGATAAACATCTAGTATAGTAACTGTTGCTGAGTGGCGTGTAATCGAGTAAAAAGTAATCAAATAATGATGCGATAGTGAGGGATTCTGTGGAAACATGTCACGTGTTGTGTTGACATTAACATGTTACTTTTTCTGTTGACATATTAACATGTCGCGTGTTGTGTTGACGTGTTAACATGTTCCGTGTTGACAAATTAACATGTTGCATGTAGGGCTGTGCGATTGCCTCTAAATTTCATATTGTGGATTGTCATTGCTCTAGATTGCCAATACACGATTAAATCGCCAAGGGGGGGGGCTGCTGACAAGCCGGAGACGTGTTGCTCCTCCTCACTTCAAGTCGCTGTCATTAACTTTTAACCTGCAAAGGCGGCAGTGCTGCAACATTGTAGGAATTTATGAAAGCCCTTGTGAACATTTCAATAGTTACACATTAAAACAATATTTATTTGCAATTACTCTATTGAACGACCCCGAAGCATGAGCAAACGGGCTGTGTCACTTCGGATCAAAGAGATGCGCCCTATCACTGTCACTGTCAGCGCAGGGCTGACAGGTCACCCTCCGCTGAGAAGAGAGAGGAGAGGAGAGGAGAGGAGAGGAGAGGAGAGGAGATGGATTGTAGGTCTGTTTGTAAACGGGGCTTCTCTGACAGTCATGTATTTCCCCAAAAAACATCTCTTAAAGGGAAATTTCGGTTTATTTCAACCTGTCTCCTATCGTCCTAAATTTGTTTCAAGTCACTAGTGACATAGAAATAATAGTTAGCATGTTAGCCGTTAGCCTAGATACAGCCGGGGCGTCAGACCTGTTAAAACTTAATTGAACAGCCATCCTTTCAAGTGCAAAGTTAGTCCACTAAACAAGCTTT
>NW_026080306.1:0-3208 GCF_006386435.1 Epinephelus moara | reverse complement strand
GGTGCAACACAAGCCCAAAGCATCATCCATCCACCCCCGTGTTTAAAAGTTTTGTCTCCAAACATACCTTTGCACATTGCGTCCAAAATGTTCTATTTTTACTTCATCAGTCCACAGGACTTGTTTCCAAAAAGCATCAGGCTTGTTCAGATGTTCCTTTGCAAACTTCTGACACTGAATGTTGTGGTGAGGACACAGGAAAGGTTTTCTTCTGATGACTCTTCCATGAAGGTCATATTTGTACAGGTGTGTCTGCACAGTAGAACAGTGCACCACCACTCCAGAGTCTGAGAAATCTTCCTGCAGGTCTTTTGCAGTCAAAGGGTGGTTTGATTTGCCTTTCTAACAATCCTACGAGCAGCTCTCTCAGAAAGTTTTCCTGGTCTTTCAGACATCAACTTGACCTCCACAGTTCTTATTAGAGCCTGGTCTCACTTCGAAATCGCTGAAATCTGGCACTTGGGCAGTGACTTGCGGCATTAGAAATGAAAGAAAACAGCCGTTGTTTAATGGCGGCATGATACGCGGCCGTTGCCGTTATATTAAATGCCTCCCAGCGGTGTCAGGAGGAAACGCAGCGGGACAAAGACAAAAGTTAAGGTGGCAAAAGCCTAAATAAGGCGGGTGGGAGGGGTGATGGATGGGTCCAACAAACACCGACGTTCACCAGAGAGAGCGGTGGTTGCATCTTGTAAGATTTCAAAACCAAACCCTGTTCTTTTCCCCAAACTTAACCATGTGTTATTGTTGTTAAAGGAAAAAAATGTCAACTCGCAGTGTTGTACCGACGTAAATTTCCTGTGAAAACAGAATTGTATTTTGAGAGAAGACAGTCCATGTAACAGGCAGAACCAGGTGCATCGCCAGACACTTTTCACCGGGGCACGTGCCTCGGTAAACATGCGCTGTAAAAATTCCCAGTCCAATTTCACAAATAAGCCTATTGTTTTTCATTACTGAATATCTGTAGGGCTACGCTATGACTGATGTGTCAAGGAAGAATAGCATGGGCACAATTTCTTCTTCTTCAACCACGTAGTAGGGCCGGCGCCGCATATCAAAGAGTGGAGAGGTTGCACTTGCAGGCATTGGGTGCGTCTGTGCATATTCAATGAATGGAACGCGCACGAAGCCTAGCGCACATCCGTGCAAAATTGGAGTTGGAAGGCAAGCCGCTGCGGCCCGCGGTACAAATGTATCAGCAGACAGTAGCCCACACATGTTGTCAAATAAAGCCGAAGCGTAGTATATAGAACAGAGGAGGCAGGGACAGGGAAGCAGCAAGGAGAGATGAGAATGAGGTGGAGGGAAGTAAGATCATCTGGTTCAAAGTCTAGTGGTTCAAACTTCTTGTCTGTTGTGTCGACGCCAAAAACATGAGTCTCGCAAATCGCAACCCCAAATTAAACTATGGCTAGTTTAGGTTCACTTTAGATGACGCTCAAAAATGCCATTTCATTGGCAGAGGGAAAGACACCTAGCATAAGCCTACTGTCCATTACGGCTGTCAGGTGTTTGCTTGCTCATGCACTGCACCAGACGTTTTGCTGAGATGAAAAGCAAGCAGTACAGTTTGATGCTTAAAAAGTAAACTTGTATAAATTGGACTAGGTGGGCTGTGGGTGGGCTCGTTTAAAAAGCTACCCAATTAGGGGAATACCTTTTCAGACCATATCAGGTCCTCTTAATTTAAGATTTTGACTTTTTTTTGGTAATATTCCCTCTTGTAGAGGATTTCTTGATTACATTTATTGTGCTACAGTAAGACTGAAAAGTTCAATAACTGGACTGAAATATTGTTATTATTTGTGTATATGTTCTTTATTTTATATGTGTTGATTTGTAAGATTGTACGACTGTATAAATCACTTTTTTTGGTAATATTCCCTCTTGTAGAAGGCTTATTTGATTATGTTTGGTGTGCTACACAAGGAGGAATTGAAAGGTTCAATGGCTGAACTCAAAAGTGTTTTTATTTGCTTACAGATATAGCTCTGTTAAACCTGTTGAGGTTCATGCAAATAAATAAATGTTCTCATACATCCAGTACAGGCTAACTTTCTGTATGTCATACGTCTTACCACAGTGCTTTTGTAAGTTTGAGAGGCATTTATATTTAGTAAGTATTGTAAATCTATATGTGTGTTTGTGTGCGTGTGTGTGTGTGTGTGTGTGGACGGGGGGTGGGGGGGTTTGGCATCTGACTAGGGACCCCTGCACAGTTGTATACCTAGAAACGCCCCTGGGCAGAACTTGACACAGTGTCCCAGAACATCAACAACCAACACACCCAGGGTACCTTTCACATAGGTCGGAGTGAGAACGTTTTGCCTGTTAACTGCCATTTCTCAATGACATGATGAACTGAGGAAACAGCTCCCTGAAAACACTTTGATGTCCATGAAGCAGCAGAGGACTGTAAGAAGATAGTAGTTATGTTAGTTTTCAGAGTGCTAGGCAGTTGTTTAGAGGAGCCCATGGCTGCTGATTGGTGCTAGGCAGTTGTTTAGAGGAGCCCATGGCTGCTGATTGTTGGGACAAGGTTTCAGGAGTCAGATTATTTATAAAGCTTTGAAATTTGCATCACCTGGCCTTAACGATGACTGTGAACAAGCCAGAGCCCTAACAAGCTCATTAAGGTCTGAGACCCTGGTAAAAGTTGTCTGAGAGCTCAACTGTCTTGGGGTGTCCAAACTTTTGCATGATGCTCCTTGATTTTTTTTCACTCTAAAATTGTACAAAACAAAAATAATTCTTTCATCTTGCTTAAAACACTGAAAAGCATGTTTCATCTTTAACTTCATGCCTTTTGGAGATCAGTTCATCCTCTACTCACTAAAATACTTACAGTAAATTAAATTTTGACCAGGAGTGCCCAAACTTTTGCATTCCACTGTAATATAACAGGTAAATATCCATATATTTCATCAACATGTCATGTTGATGAGAAAAACACTGAAGCTAGTCAGAACAGGTTCATACTCTGTGAACACTTGCAGACACAGTTCTACACATCATATATATTATGTACATATTAAGTCTCATAACATAAGTTCAATCAACGTGTGGCATGTGATTCCCATTTAAGCTAAATTAATATTTGTTGATGATGTTTTTTTGTTATTGTTGTTCATGCTTGATACTTCAGTTAGCAAGTCAGTTATCCACAAGTTGAGACACTTCAACATACACAGCAGTTAAAGGACAG
>NW_026080305.1:0-1182 GCF_006386435.1 Epinephelus moara | reverse complement strand
GCCTCCATCAGATTTGGAGATGTTGGTGATGCGTAGAGTCCCATCCTCCATGATAGTCTGTCTGAGGAGAGGGACAAAAACTGAAACAGGCTATCACTGGTTCTCTCATTTAGTTATCAATTCATTAGTTGTTAATTGAATGAAAAGTGATGATAAGAATCAAATTAGAAACTACTTCCTGTCTGAGATATGATATCATTTCTCTATTCATCGCCTTCTGAACTTTTTTTCCCCTCCATTTATTTCATTTTGAATGAAGGCTTCAGAATCTATTCCAAAAGTCTATTTGCACGCCTCAGAAGATAACAATTATCTTAGCTGAAGCAGAACAGATTTGCTGTAGGGTCAGCACAGTATTGACAGCACAATAGCTTAAATGCACATATTAATAGGATACACAACAGGCCACCAGGGCCAGGCCGGACGATGATAGGGAGAGGAGAGCAGCACTGGAGAGAGGCAATTTGAATGGGATCTTTACCTGCAGCCTTATCGCTCCACAACATGTGGAGATAGTATCAACGTGCTATAAGCAATTTCTGAATGGTATTAACATTAAGAAATATAGAAGCACTTGAAAAAAATGTCAAGCTGGCCTCATGGGAGAAATAAAGTGGGAGTGTGATGAGAGCGCTTGAAAGAAATGTGACTAAAACAACAATTACACAAAGGAATTTTGACCCCATTGTTGTCTGCTTGTAACAGCTTGTGACTTACTTTCATGAACTACATTTCTCTTTGTTGTATGATTTTCTAGTGAAAATGTGGCCAGTTAAATTGGATTTTCTAAAAAGTGTGAAAATATTTGTACTCAAGGGCATAGATTGATGTAAAAGAAAATTACAATATTAAGACATATATGCATCCATACAAAATAAATATAACACCAACTTCTTGGTTCTTTTAACCTTTGTATTGTTAAAGCTACACATCAGTCGTGTGCACAAACATTTTTGGAGGCAGTTGCGCAAAAAACAAAAACAAAATTGTGATAAAACCAGCAGATGATGTTCTGATGATGCATTTTTTGGCTGTGTCCGCTACCTATGATGCAAATACATTGGATGACGATGATTGGCACAAGTCATGGGCCAGAGGTCAGTGTATGATAAACTAGGCTGACCAAACGTCCTCTTTTGCCCGGACATGTCCATTTTTCACGTCCTGTCCGGGGCGTGTTTA
>NW_026080304.1:0-1278 GCF_006386435.1 Epinephelus moara | reverse complement strand
TTGTAGAAGCCGAAGTATTTCCACACATCTGCTGTTAAATTAGAAGAAGCTGTTCAGCTCTCACGGCGAGGTGGGCAGCGGTCAGCCATGTTTGTTTTCCACTGTGCGCGTGTCGGCGTGTCTGCTCCAGGTGCGCATCCCAAAGTGTCCCGGAGATGACATGTACCGCGCTTCTTAGTTCCGCATTATTTAGAACCTTCTGTATTACTCTAATTAACAGATTTAAATAATCGAAATTTGGACGTTTGTGAATTGATTCAGATTCGTCCACGTCCGAATCGCGATGCATCTAAGAATCGGAAATTTCCCCCATCCCTAGTGGTAAATTTGTTTTTTGCAGTAGGATCAGAAAACAAGAAATTGAGCTGAATTTCATTTTTTCATTTTTTTTGCCAAAAACAAAAAAAACGAAAAAACAAACTGTGTTTTCGTTTTTTGTTTTTTTTGCCCAAAAACGAAAAAACGACTTCTTTCTGGTTTCTGATTGTGTCAGTTATTCCCAGAAAACAAACGGTTAAAAAGTACCTTGGTCAGACCCCCTTTCTCTCGGTCCGTGTATATTTTGGCAATTGGATTTTCCGTTCTGAAACGGGTATTAAAAAACAAAAAACGAGTGGTTATTTGATTTTCGTTTTAAAATACAAAAATTAAAATTGAAATACAAGGCGTTTTTCCTTTTCATGATCAAAAGGGATATACGAAATTTTAAAAATGGTTCGATTTTCATTTTCTATTTAGAATAACAAAAAATAAAATCAGTAAGAGACAGAAACGAAAAAAGGTCCGCTTTTTTCATTTTCTGAGACCGGATGTGGTCATCAGCAAGAGCGCCAAATATGTGTGCCAGTGTGTCCAGTCCTGTCGGATCCTAGGCTAGTGATAAACGCAAGGTAAAATGTCTTTGGAACCCTACCGTGAAGTTATTTTAGACATGGCAAAAGAGGGCCTGTCATCCGCGGAAATATCTGCACGTATTTCGCAAGAAAGTGGGGGTGGAAGAGGGTTTTCTGAAAGAAATGTGAGGAAATTTTGCGCTGACCATGGCTGCAGCTTAATGGGACTCTCCGACGCACATTTGGAGTTAGAGGTGGCAAAAGCTATAACCGAGGTATACATCTTCTCTTCACGACTTAGATGTTTCTTTCTGTGTGCGTGTGTGTGTGAGAGCGAACGTGTTTATGCATACATACACATACACACTATGTCCGCATCTCTTCAAGGATTATGCAGGATTATAATCACAAATAGTTAATAAATCACAATAAAGAGCCTCAGCCT
>NW_026080303.1:0-1525 GCF_006386435.1 Epinephelus moara | reverse complement strand
CTTTAACTGTATTTTAATGTTTTTGTGAGCTCGGACCGCTTCTGGGCGGAGATTTCCCCAGCCAATGAGAGAGCGCAGGTGCCGTGCCCGAGCGTGTCCGAGCGTGCACCAGCGCGACCCTTGCCTGAACCTCTTCTGTGAAGCCTTCTTCCGTACCTCCGGGCTCCGTACACCCGGGAGAGTTGAGCCTGATAGGAGGGGCCAAATTTGAATGTGTGTTTACAAACAGCAACTGGAAAATCCTCCAGACCCTACCTTTAATACACCACTGAATACAGTGTCAAGTCTTACTGCAGGTTTTCTTACATGTGACCTCAGGGCCCTGTGCAGGCAGGAGAACCAGAGGCTGACTCACCGTAGCTCCAGACATCACTCTGATGGGTATAGGTCCACTGGAGGATCGACTCCAACGCCATCCATTTAATGGGAACCTGCATAGAGAGAGGACAAACTTAAGACTTCTGGAGACATTTAAACGGATTTAAAACCAAGTGGCAACAACCGGGGCTAAAATATGAAGCCAACACTGTAGTGCCACAAACTGCAGTTCCTCTAATGTCCACTTGAGGCAGGTTCCAAAAGTGAGTCAATCCTCAGCCCGGTTTTGGGCTCCATAGCTGAATTTTTATATAATTCTCCTGTTGACATTTTATCAAGGCTAAGAGTTACGCATAATTAAGGGTGGGGTCTCTTTGAGTGACAGGTGTTAGGTATCAATACAGTCCGTGAGTCAGATCCACCCCTCGCTCCATCACAGCTCCACGCTCTCGCCCAATTATGGTCATCTGGCTCCACAAAACTAAGATGGTGACAGCCAAAATACCAAAATCGTGGCTTCAAAACAGCAGTCCACGAACCAATAACTGTGGTTAAAACAACTAGGTGGTTTCGTATTAAACATCAATGCATAGTCAGAAGAACCATCTGAACATATTAGGAAATCACAAAGGAGCAGCTGGACATCATCGCTGTGCATGTTTAGCCTAGGGGTGAGTCCGTGTACACGTGTTTGAGATCATAAACAGTTATGAAAAATTAGTACACGAAAAACTTTTTTTTTTAGGGGAGGGGGTGATACTAATTGTTGACTGACTGTGATAGACTGTGAACATGACAAGAAATGGTGTGAGATCAGGTCTGGCAACAGGTCAGTACGTGCTCCGTTCTATTAAAACGGCGCGTTCGTTAAGGGGGTCGTTCACCAGTGGGTTACAATGAGTACCGGGCCATCAAATCACAGCATCCGTGGTGAGAGGACACGGAATTGTTTGCGCTTTTACGCACGGGTCAGTGGTGAAGTGGCGCACATGACTCGTGCTATAATAATAATAACTTACTGTGGGCGTATATGCTATACTTTTTAATAAAATTACCAGAAATAACTTACTGTGGGCGTATATGCTATACTTTTTAATAAAATTACCAGAGGAGTTCGCTGAAAAAACAGGTAATGTCAGCCTGAATTACTCGCGTGCGTCCCCGGTGAAAATTGCTGACATGCATGGGGAATACAGCTTCTAGAGGC
>NW_026080302.1:0-1482 GCF_006386435.1 Epinephelus moara | reverse complement strand
ATCCTGCTCAAAATTGCATAAAAAAGTCATGGTATAGTATGTCCTTTAAAATTGCATGAAAAAGTCATAGTATAGCATGTTGTTTAAAATTGCATGAAAAAGTCACAGTATAGTATGTCGTTTAAAACTGCATGAAAAGGTCCTAGTATAGCATGTCGTTCAAAACTGCATAAAAAAGTCATAGTATAGCATATCGTTCAATGTTACACAAAAAAGTCATAGTATAGCATGTCGTTCAAAACTGCATAAAAAAGTCATAGTATAGCATGTCGTTTAAAATTGAATGAAAAAGTCATAGTATAGCATTTCGTTCAAAATTGCATAAAAAGGTCATAGTATAGCATGTTGTTCAAAACTGCATAAAAAAGTCATAGTATAGTATGTCGTTTAAAATTGCATAAAAACGTCATAGTATAGCATCCTGCTCAAAACTGCCTAAATAAGTCATAGTATAGCATGTCGTTCAAAACTGCATAAAGAAGTCATAGTATAGCATGTCTTTTAAAATTGCATGAAAAGGTCCTAGTATAGCATGTCGTTCAAAATAGCAGAAAAACATCAGAGTATAGTTTGTGTTTCAAATCCTCATAAAAAAGTCATGGTATAGTATGTCCTTTAAAATTGCATAAAAAAGTCATAGGATAGTATGTCGTTTAAAATTGCATGAAAAGGTCCGAGTATAGCATGTTGTTCAAAACTGCATAAAAAAGTCATAGTATAGCATATCGTTGAACATTGCACAAAAAAGTCATAGTATAGCATGTCGTTCAAAACTGCATAAAAAAGTCATAATATAGCATGTTGTTTAAAATTGCTTAAAAAAGTCAGAGTATAGCATATTGCTCAAAATTGTATAAAAAAGTCATAGTATAGCATGGTGTTTAAAACTGCATAAAAAAGTGATAGTATAGCATGTTGCTCAAAATTGCGTGAAAACGTCATAGTATAGCATGTTACTCAAAATTGCACAAAAAAGTCATAGTATAGCATGTTGCTCAAAATTGCCTAAAAAAGTCATAGTATAACATGTCGTTCAAAATTGCATAAAAAGGTCATAGTATAGCATGTTGCTCCAAATTGCATAAAAAAGCAATAGTATAGCATGTTGTTCAAAATTGCATAAAAAAGTCATAGTATAGCATGTCGCTCAAAATTGCATAAAAGGGTTATAGTATAGCATGTTGCTCAAAATTGCATAAAAAGCTTATAGTATAGCATGTCGTTTAAAACTTCATAAAAAAGTCATAGTATGTCGTTTAAAAATGCATAAAAAGGTCATAGTATAGCATGTTGTTCAAAACTGCATAAAAAAGTCATAGTATAGCATGTCCTTTAAAAATGCATAAAAAGGTCATAGTATAGCATGTTGTTCAAAACTGCATAAAAAAGTCACAGTATGTCGTTTAAAAATGTATAAAAAAGTCATAGTATAGTATGTCCTTCAAAAATGCATAAAAAAGTCATAGAAAAGCATGTTGCTCA
>NW_026080301.1:0-1424 GCF_006386435.1 Epinephelus moara | reverse complement strand
TACAATGAATAATCTGTTCTGCATGTAGGAACACGCTCTGATCAACAAGTACAATTGCAAAACACACCAGGAACATTTGATATGAAAGGTCAAGTGAGAACAACTGACTATTTCTCATGAAGTGAATCAGTTTCAGTTTTACATTTGTAATTTACTGGACAGCATAGTTTTGTATAGTTTTGTACTGGTTTGTTGTCTTGGCAGTTGTTGTTTGTTTTGTGTCTCATAGTACAGTATCCACCTAAACTAACAAATGTTGAGATATTCCTATGATGTGAAACTGCCAAATACTATTTCTGTGAAAATGAAACTACAGTGAAGGAGCAGAGATACTAATTTGTGGGGGCAAGGCAAGCCTGTATGTACCTGCGCACACACACACACACACACACACACACACAGTTGAGATATGCAGTGGGCGAGGTGCCACCAGGAGTATATAAGGCATGTTGTGGTGTCATCCCATCATTTTTACAGCAGCTCGCCTTTAATCTACATCACAGGTAAGATCAGAAACTTTAACTCACTGTGGTTTATGCTGTAGACTTTGCTGCTTGCTGTAGACTTAAAATATTACAGTGATACACATTTAAAATTGTGTTTAGTACTTCATTTAATCTTTATGCTGTATAATTATTATTTAGAACAGCGATGGCAGCAGCAGCCGTGCCAAGAAGCAGAGGAGTGGCTGGTGGCCTGTACTTCCTCTTCACTCTGATGTGTCTGGTTTGCTTCGCAAGTTCACTGATGGACAAGGACAAACTGGTGAATAACTTGTTGCTTAACCTCCCTTTGCTATTGACAACAATATTGAATTAATTTCCAAGTAAACAACTATAATGAGTCATCATAAGCAAATTTACTGTGACAATGTTCTTATTTTTCAAATTTGCAGTCGTCTGTACTAATGTGCTCTATATTAGTGCTGTTCATATCCCCATATGTAACTGAATGTTAATTCTCATGCTGAATATGCAGGAAGAGATGAAGGAAAGCCTTCAGGAAGCACAACAAAAACTGGACAAAGTCAAGGTGAGTCAGTCAGTCAGTTTATGTTGCTCACACGCTCACAAAAATTGTGTACTAAAGTGAACAGAACATAGCAAATTGAGTCGTTGCCATGTGATGAAATTATTTGATTTTCCCCTTTAAGGCACAAAGGCACGTTGCTTCAGAGCTCATGGATGGATCTATGGGCCTCATTGACCCATTGATGGCATTTCTAAAGAGAACCTCAGGAGACTCACCTGATGACTCTCTGCCACTAGTGGAATACCTGGAGAACATCAAGAGCCTCATGGAGAAAACCAAGACCCTTGTAGATGGGATAAATAGGGAGACAGATGTAGGAATAGAGAAAACTGAAAAGGAACTGGGAAAAAGGAATAACCTGATCAAAGCCCTTGAGGAGTATCAAGCTGAAT
>NW_026080300.1:0-1343 GCF_006386435.1 Epinephelus moara | reverse complement strand
ACACTGAGAGTAAACACAAGGTAAAGCTGGGGGGCACTTTTCTGGAGAGGGCAATAAAAAAAAATAAATTTGAAAATACCTCTCCTCCTGCAGCTCTCATCTCTGTCCCACCAGACAAGTACGTGCATATGCAGGTGCTTCATACTGTAACTCATTGTTTCCCATACACTGACCTATTAAATTTTATTTCATTCTCTCTGTTTATCAGACCACAGGTGAGACAAGAATTAGCTACCACACCTCCTCCTCACTCCCTGCAGCTGTGGACTGCTTCACCAGGGGTAGAGGGGGCAGTGGCTCCAGGAACAGACCTGCGGTCGTCAGCTGCAGCAGCTCTAATTCAGCGTTCACAGCAGGCTGGTGGCCGACGGCAGCACCAGATCTAACCTCTGTAACAGCAGCAACAGAGTCTGGAAGTCTGGAAGTCGGGTCCGTCTGGTCCCTCGTCATAGGCTGAGTTTGAGTTGCTGTAGTCTGGCTCACAGGATGTAGACTGCTGGTATAAGCCTGCCATTGACCCCCAGCTCAGATGGAATTGTCTTCCCCTTTTCCTTTGTGTATGGTACGGTTTTCAAAATCGCCACAGTTACATTAAACTAGGCTCACATAGTCAGACCTATCTCCACACATCATTTTAGCGCTGTGCATGAAACTACAATAACTACCTCCAAGCTACAGTAGCAACGAATCTGGTCTCACTTCGAAGTTGTCGAAATCTGGTGGTTGGGCAGTGACTTGTGGTGTCAGAAACCAATGGAAAAAGCCGTCCTTTAACATCGGCATGATATGCTGCCGATGCCGTTTTAATGTTAATGGTGTCCAGCATCAGGGGGAAATGCACCAGGACAAGGACGAAAATTAAGGCTGCAAAAGTCCCACAGGGGCAGGTGGGAGGGGAGGGGTGGTGGATGGGTCCAACAAACACCAACTTTCACTCAAGAAAACAGTGTTCATGTCCCTTAAGGTTATAAAGCCAAATCCTGTTCTTTTTTTCTAAACCCAACCATGTGCGCTTGTTGTTGAAGGAAGAAAAAAGTCAATTTGCTGTGTTGTACCGATGTACTGCGTTTATTTTGAAAGATCCTGTATATAAACGTTAAATTTCCTGTGAAAACAGAAGTGTATTTTGAAAGAAGACAATGCATGTAACAGGCAGAACTTGACACGGTGTCCCAGAGCGTCAACAACCAACGCACCCAGGGTACCTTGGGTACGCGGACGTGGAAAGTCCATGACCAAACGTCAATATGTGACGATGTCAGAGCGAGAATGTGTTGTAGCAACCTACACTCTGAAACATCTTCAAATATTTTATGTTGCGGTTCTTTTGCAGGGATTTAGCC
>NW_026080299.1:0-1132 GCF_006386435.1 Epinephelus moara | reverse complement strand
AAGGTCAACAAAACAGGTTAATTTTCTGTCAAACTTTTTTTTTTTTAAAGATGTGCACTCCACAGACAGAAAGCACCGCACAGAGCGAGGTTTTTGAGCGCACTCGGCTATAACTGACAGGACTGCAAATATAACAAAAACACTTAAGATGTCATACTTTAAAACAAACTCTTAACTGGCCGGATCAAGGAGACCCTCCACCGGGGTCTAGGCTTGTGGCGCTGGTCCGACCCGGCCCGTATGCAGTGGAGGTTCCAGTGCTGGAACACCAAGCGGCTGACAGCGTGACAGACGCCTGCACACACAAAGCTGGAAAGCGGGAGGACATTCCTAATTCCCCGGTCCTTAACTAACCTCGACCCTACCCCTGGAACTTCTCCACCTATGCTGGCTGTCTTCGCCCCCCCTGGCCGTGAATGCAATAAAGGTGGCTTCGTCGGGCACTTTACAGCAGCTCCGCTTCCCAGAGCCAAACTGTCGCTCGCTCGGATCTCCTTTCTCAGTTCGTGCCCTGCAATCAAGTCCAGCCGTGTATGATCAGTCCAGAGTCTCTGTCAGATCCACAGGTGAATGCATTGTCTTTGATTACTTTTTTCTTTGTTTCTTGTGTGTAAACACCAAGGACCATGCTGGAAATAAGTATTTTACTTTAGCATGTCATCCTTAGGATTACTGTCTTATCGTCTTCCAGAAATCAATCAATCAATCAATCAATCAGTAGGCCCTACTTGTCGCCATGGCAACCGGTCCGCTCAACCCCAGTTCATTAGCCTGCAATATGAATAAATGTTGGACGGTGATTAGAAATTCCTCCAACATGGTGCAGGGAAACTATTTTTCGGATCGACCCAGGAGCAGTAGCATCGCTATGCTAACTAGCTTGCTATGCTAATCAAACGTGCGTGCGTAGACACGTCATGTAATCACAGGGGTCAAAAGTGTCAGCTCTTGAAGCAACGACGCGTCGTGTTACGGACGTGTGACACGTATATACTATATCCACCTTATTTTCAAACACGGAAGTAAATAGTGATCAACTTCCGTTTTTTTGTGCGTGACTTCCGGTCAGCCGCTTTCCCTCATGCTTTCCCTTACCGAAGCTAACGGTGCAAGCTAATTTTTTTTCAATTTT
>NW_026080298.1:1060-2413 GCF_006386435.1 Epinephelus moara | reverse complement strand
TGAACCCCTGTCATGTTTATTCAGCATTTTTTTAATTGCTGTATTTACAAAGTTTGACCTCCTAAGTTTTCAGATAAAAAAAACACTAAATATATGTTACACTGAAACCAAAGAGAGGCATGTGAGGTTTATCTTCACAACATGACAGAACTGTAATGAACCCGTCATATTAGCACCCTCTGTTGAGTTCATGGTGTACTGAAAGCTGCCCTGGTTGCTGCCACAGGTTAGGCTGTGTAGACAAAGGGTGCTACAGGAAGAAGTGCTGCTCATTTCTGTGTGAAAATGTAAAGTAGGAAATATGTATTATATCTCCCCTTCAAGCAGCTCTGAGAAATAACTAATGCAAAACCACAGACTCTTGATATGGTTAATAAAGTCTGTTGATATTGGAAAAATGTAGTATTTAGAAAAGCCCATCGAGATTTAAAAACAGTTTAGAGACCGTTTGGTTTGAAACAATCTTCATTGTCTTCATTTACGAGAGTGCGACAGGCCACACGGCAGGAAACTCATTTCATCTGCAAAATAAGAAATGAAGTACAAGTGTGTTTAAAACCACAACAGTGCAGGTGTGCACGATAAATAAGGAAGTGCATCTCACATATGTGTCACTCTGCATGAACCACGCTGGACCTGATGTTTGCCTTCTAGGTAGGAAGTGTTAAAAATCATTGTAACAGCATGACTTTAAAACCAGCATGGAGATTATTTTGAGTTGTGACAGTGAATTACTGATGTCGTGTAAACTATGTAGTCAGACTGCAAAAAAATATATTACCTTAAGTTCAAGTAAAGGAAAAGTGTTGCTGTGAAAATTACTTTATTTAAACGTTGAAAGTTTTCATTTTGAAAAATAGTTGTGAACGAAAATGAGATTGTGAGACGTAGTTTTTCAACATTTAATTTGCAAAGAGCTTTTTTTTTCTTTTCCGTTTCTACTCACAGCTGATGTTGGTTTCCTTTAGCTAACCACTGTCAACTGCAGCATGCACATACAGCCCAACTGTCTAATGGCTCGCAGACAAGACGCTTTATTTGTTTCAACAATAGAATCGTTTTTTATTCTACACAGAAAAGCCAAAAATATGGCGTTGAGAGGGCTGAGGAGAGAGCAATAAACCTGAGACATAATGGACTGTATGCATCTCGAAGGAAGAAGGAGGAGGGAAAGACATCATTAACAAAAAGCTACAAAAGACGACAAAAGCAGTAAAAACAAATGTAATGTCATAAGCCCATCAAAGAAGATAGGAAGAGCAAAAAGTAATCTAAGAGGAAACAGAGGAGGAGGAATGAAACCATTATCACTTCATCAGGAAGTGAAATATTTTCAGACTGATATTTATTAAC
>NW_026080298.1:0-978 GCF_006386435.1 Epinephelus moara | reverse complement strand
GAGCTCATTTCTTATCTAGGCCTAACCGCCATATGGATTTTTACTAAACTTGGTAGATATGTAGAACAGGACGCCTCAAGGTGACTGGAGAAATTTAACTCTAATTGGCAACTGGGTGGCGCTATAACAACAGAAAAATGCTTCAAAATGGCTAAAATGCGACCGATCGCTGTGGCTCCCCCTGTGGACCAATGTTGATGTTGTTTTCTAATGTTTGGTATGACTAAGTCATGGTATGGTATGCTGTACATAATCTCGGAAACTGTCAGTCTGTCATTCTGTCAGTCAGTCATTCTGTCTGTCCCACGTTTTTCTACTCACTGACGTGGTCAATCTATGTGAAACTGCACATAGGCATTGAGGACTGGCATAGGTAGAAGGTGACAAAGTATGGACTAGTCACTAGTATTTAGCCTTTTAGAGCTGCATAGCAGGCAGCTTGGCAGGTGTCAAGGTGTCATGTTTTGGCTTTAAAACCCTGTTTTGAGGGCACAATTGAGAATCCAGACAGAAATGTCTTGGTAAAAAACATGTGCTTTTCATGCCCCTTTCAAACAGGAATGACTCTCTAGAACACGGCTGGTTTTATTGTTTGTAGGTCTCAAGCAGTTATCTGCAGCTTGGCAGAAATCTTCTCAAGGGATGCAGAAATGAAAATGCCAACATTTTCTTCTGGAGACTGGGCTGGACATAAAGGTGTCTCAGTGGGGAGTGCAGGCAGCAGGGGAAAGACTCAAAAGCAGACAGAACAAACAGACCGGTGCAGTTCAGTGATATACATAAATGAACTTACAGGCAGGTGTTGGGAGGCAGGCACAAGGTTCTGGCAGACAGATTCAGGTCCAGGCAAAGAGCAGAGTCAGGTTCAGGTTGCTTGAAAACCAAAGTAGTGAGTAGATGGTGACGAAGCTGAAAGGAACAAAGCATCAGCATGGAGTGAGTGGCTGATGAGGTGAGTGAGAACAGGTGAGCAGGGGA
>NW_026080297.1:0-2380 GCF_006386435.1 Epinephelus moara | reverse complement strand
CTGCAATGATCTATAATGTTTATTTATTGTTTTGGGGTTTTTTTGTTTTTACATTTGGTACAATATCAGATAAAGAGTGGCCTGTGGGACTCTGGGTGAAGTGTTCAGAAGNTCTATAATGTTTATTTATTGTTTTGTTTTTTTTCTTTTTACATTTGGTACAATATCAGATAAAGAGTGGCCTATGGGACTCTGGGTGAAGTGTTCAGAAGTCCTGCTGTTCCAGTTTTATAATTACGGTTGGATCAAAGTGGTGTCTCATGATCAGGTTTATTCTTTTCTCCCTATCTTAGTATCATATTCAGTGTTTTAGTGCATTCATTGTGACTTGGTCAGAGTCTGCACCTTCAGCCCCTGATTCTGTATACTGCTCCTAAATTAGCACATGCAGTAATTTCTTTCAACCCCAAAGCAAAGACAGTTGTTGTTTATCAGCCCAGTCAGAGGGGTTACTGTAGGTTTTTGTACAGCTGCTCAACCAACTCCAGTCACTGTGGCTCTCGAGCACAATAATAAACAGCAGAATCTTCAGTCTTCAGACTGTTCATCTGCAGATACACTTGATCGACGTTGTTGTCTCTGGAGTTGGTGAACCGGCCTTGAACTGACTGAGAGTAGTAGATGCTGCCACTGCCACTGCTGATAAAAGCGATCCAGTCCAGTCCTTTTCCAGGAGCCTGTCTGATCCAGGCCATGTGGTAGTTATCAAAGTGCAATCCAGAGGCTGTACAGGTCAGTCTGTGAGATTCTCCAGGCCTTTTAATCACTGGTTCAGATTCTGTCAGAGTCTGACCATCAACACCTGTCAAGACAACAAGAAAACCCATGATATGCAACAAATTTACAACCTAAAAGAAAACCTAATATAGTAATCAACGAAACTCTTCACCTGCCCAGCAGATAGTTAAAAGCAGCAGTCCTGTCCTATAGTCCATCATGTTAAACTGTGTGTCCACTGTTCTCTGTCCTCCTCTCTGCAGTCAGATAAGTAGAGGTGGAAGATAACTGAGTTTTGCATTGACTCCTCCTCACAGGGAGGAAACAACTGAGTTTTTCTTTGGTGAAACTCGACAGAATGTTTAGTGACCAAGAAATGTTCACACAAGTTTGTAGATTAAAAATGTTTTTTGTGTTTGAAATGGAGTAACTTGATCATCAACATTATCACAACAATAATGTAAAAGCAACCA
This sequence comes from Epinephelus moara, assembly GCF_006386435.1. Lineage (NCBI taxonomy): Eukaryota > Metazoa > Chordata > Actinopteri > Perciformes > Serranidae > Epinephelus > Epinephelus moara. The sequence goes on along the minus strand of NW_026080297.1, from coordinate 1,190 downwards.
TTAGTGAAGCAGTGATGCACAGCACGCCTGGATTTGGCATTGTGGCAGATTTATGGTTATTTCATGGCAGAAAGGTTGGTAACAGGTGATCATTAGGAGGAGGACATTAATATCTGGCACATTAAGAGCTGAAAACAATTAAGTAAAAACAATCACTTCTTTCCTTCTCTGTCATTTCTTCCTCTTTATAGATGTCACTAGGATAAGTGTTGAAGTCAGATCTTGTCTGCACTCTAGAGTTTTAAAACAGGGATGGTAGATACTTTTAACATTCAAGAAAGATTACACACTTGTGACACCCAAAAATATAGAGATTTGTTTAAAGTCAGAGAGGAATAAAATTTAAATTATCGTTCATCATTACAGCTCTGAACTTCTTTTATTAGCTTTGGATATTTGAAAATAAAAAACATCAAGCATTTTATTCTTGTTTATTTACACCTCTTTTTATATGAGCATCAGCAGCAGACAAACAGAAGCTGCCTGAAGTCAACAGAATAACATGAGTCAGCCTACCTCGACAAAGAGCAAAGCCACACCAGGCAAAGGCTACAAATAATAAACTCCAGACAAATATAGTGAGGCAAATAGGTGCGTAAAACTATATCAGTTGTTCAGTTACAAATTAGGAGAGTTGCTGATGGTGTCTTTGTACTGAGGGAAGAAGAGTTCCCATAGGTTTAAAAAGGGAACATGGAACACTGTTGTGTTTTAAAATAGAATATCTTTTCTTCAAGAGCAGGAAAACTGTGAATTAAACAACTGAAAACTTCTCTGACATGTTCATGATTAGTTGATTAGAGGGAGCCATTTTTTAATCTACTTTAGTTACATTACTTTTATTTACTAAACTGCTTTTTCTTCTTCAAAACAAATACACATTTTAAACTATTTCACTGCCCATTACTTTCCTTATTTATATCTCCTATTATCAGCATGTGTGTGTGGTTGAGTCACATGGTTGCTGGGTATTTGTGCAGGTCTGTTGGTGGTTTGTATCACTGTGGAGCATGCACACAGTAATACACAACTGTGTCCTCAGGCTGCAGATTCTGTCCTGTTAATGTCACTCTGCTGGCAGAAGTGTCTCTGCTGTAGCTGAACTTGTTCTTCAGAGCATCATTTTGGTGAAAGCTTCCTCCACCCCACATTTCAGAAATCCAGTCCATTGGTTTTCCTTCACGCTGTCT
>NW_026080296.1:0-2225 GCF_006386435.1 Epinephelus moara | reverse complement strand
GCTCACTGTTACAGTACAGAGAGAAACAGACTTTACATTATAAATACACTGATGAAGCTCAGTGTTTCTAAACTGTCAAAAAATTAACTTATGAATAAATGAGTTACAATGAATAAATGCAGCCAAATTATCATTAAAGATGGAAGTGTTTGGTCTAATAAAACTGTGCATTAGATTTTTCACAAAAAAAAAAAAAAAAATCCACCCAGTAGAAGCTGCAGGCTAAAACACAACTGAAAACATGTAGGATGTCAGTTTCCCTTTAAAACAATACATGAAATTCTATTTTTAATGTTGTAAGAAAAAAATCTTAACCTTAAAAAAAAACCACACAAGGTAAAGAGACATGAGATATTGTTTGCTCATCTCAAATGAAGCCTACATGGTGATTTTCATACTACATGACCCGAAATTGAAATTTGACAATAATTTTATTATTTTATCACCAGTAGCAATATTCCATTATTAGTAAGTTGCAGTGAACAAAACCGCCTGCCATGTTAAATAGGCATGTTTAAATATTAGAAAGTCACTTACAGTCAAACAAGGATAATAATGACATCAGGTTAGAAACATAAACCAAATCAAAACTTTAACATAGTTGTGAAATTAATCTTAAGAAAAAGACCAATACAACATCTTTTTGGTTAGAAGAAAGCCTTAAAATGAAAAAAAGGTTTGAGGAGAGATTAAACAGAGGATGTTGTTCTTTAAAAAGGAGGAGTCAATGCAAAACTCAGATATCTTCCACCTCTACTTATCTGACTGCAGAGAGGAGGACAGAGAACAGTGGACACACAGTTTAACATGATGGACTATAGGACAGGACTGCTGCTTTTAACTATCTGCTGGGCAGGTGAAAATATTTGATTTTGAATTAAAAATGTCCTGAAAAAGTTGTCAACTTACAGCGAGTGACTTGTTCCCTATTTCTCTTGACAGGTGTTGATGGTCAGACTCTGACAGAATCTGAACCAGTGATTAAAAGGCCTGGAGAATCTCACAGACTGACCTGTACAGCCTCTGGGTTTACACTCAGTAGCTACCATATGGGCTGGTTCAGACAGGCTCCTGGAAAAGGACTGGAGTGGGTTGCCTGGAATGATAATGGTGGTAGCAGCAAACACTACTCTCAGTCAGTCAAAGGCCGGTTTACCATCTCCAGAGACAACAGCAGACAGCAGGTGTATCTGCAGATGAACAGTCTGAAGACTGAAGATTCTGCTGTTTATTATTGTGCTCGAGACACACAGTGACTGGAGTTGGTTGAGCAGCTGTACAAAAACCTGCAGTACCTGCAGGCTGTTAGAGCCTAAGCATGTATTTCTATAAGAAAATACTCTGTTATATCTATTGTTTTACATTTTATGTTTTACATGACAAATATGTCCCGAATAATTAATTAATCTCTGTCCTCCCACTGTACAAATAAAAAAATACACCCCACACACAATAAACATCACTTGTTTCTACATTTCTACAAATTAAGACATAATAGAATTATGTGGGATCTAAAGTGAGTCATAATATGACAGTTAAAATAAACAATGTTGCAGCTACTTTTATACAATCAATAAAGTAAAATAAGTAAATAAATGAATGAAATAATGAGATAGATAGATAGATAGATAGATAGATAGATAGATAGATAGATATACTTTATTTAATTTATTATTATTATTATTATTATTATTAATATTGAATTTTATTATTATTATTATCAAATTTAAAATGTCCTCAGCAGCAGGGGCAAGAATGAAAAAAAGACACAAATCACAAGAACACAGCACACATACTGACACAAGAAAAATTCTAAAAGTACATAAGATCACAAGGTGTGAATAAAAGGTATAAAAAGGTGTATAAAACAGTACAATAAATATCTTTGTAAAAAAGGAAGAATGGTTTAAAGGGCATATGAGTTTGATCAGAGGGAGGAGTTGTACAGTTGTATTGCTGTGGGTATGAATGTTTTTTTGTAGCGCTCTTTTGAACAGCGGGGGAGTCTGTATCTGGTGCTGAATGTGCTCTGTACAAAAACCTATAACTAGTGCAGTGCATGATTAATTCACGTTAAAACAATACATTTAAGTATTGATAGTTTACAGTCAGCAAAAACAAACTATTAACAATATATACTATAAACAATTAACAGTTAAAAGGCAGGGACATTTTCGAAATATTACTGTTTAGTGTGTAATAAAGTTACATCACTGTGTAAAGCA
>NW_026080295.1:0-1253 GCF_006386435.1 Epinephelus moara | reverse complement strand
GCTCCCACTGGCTCGCCTGGTAGAGCGGGCACCCCATGTACAAAGGCCATGTCCTTGCTGCAGCGGCTGCGGGTTCAGTTCCAACCCTGGTTCTTTGCTGCATGTCATCTCCTCTCTTCCTTCCCCTTCACACTACAACATCCCTATCTAATGAGGACAAAATACCTAAAAAATAGTCTTTAAAAAAAGACACATAGAGACATTATATCTCTGTCTGCATAACATTGCACATATGTTTGCTACATGTACATAACCCACAGAAGCAGAGTGAAGTGTCGCATATCTTAAGTTTGCTTTTAATAGTTGAATAGTTTGACAATTTAGGAATTTTTTCCACACCTTGTCATTTTTGGCCTTGTTAACGGACTCAGAGTGGTGATTCAGCATTTTTGCGCATATGTGAACATTTCAAGAGAACTCAGACCCCTCTGAAGCGAGGTGATCTGAGTATGGTTGGCTTCAAGTCTTCAGTGCAGTTTGCTTTACCTGTGCCATGTGAACACAAAGTGCTCCAGGTTCTCTTTGCTCTGCCATTTTATTTAGCCCTCTAGATTACATGCTATTGCACTGGGACGCTTGAAAAAACAGACGAAACCACGTCAGCCTGTAACTGACGCTTGCAAGGCCACCGGATGAGGAGTAGTTTGGTCTACAGAAGATACTTAACATCTCCAGATGTGGAATGTAGAATACATCAAACAGCTACAGTCAACAGAACAGAAATGCTAAGGTTTTCCTCCAATTTTAAGTTCATCTGAAAGCCAGACCAGAAAGAGAACTGAGTCCTCCTTCAAATGAACTGACAATGTGAACACAAAAAGAAAAAGCAAACAAGAAAACAAACCAAACTCAGTCCTGTTAAAGTGCACCAAAAAGTGGACCAACAGAAAAGGGACTCAGTTCTTTGTTTACATTGTCAGTTCATTTGAAAGAGGACTCAGTTCTCTTTCTGGTCCACTTCAGCTCAGTCCTCTTTCTGTTCACACTATAGCCTATATATTATATATATCAATATAGTTTTGTTTTTACTTTGACGTGGCACTACAGTGCGGCTTTCAGATGAACTAAAAATTGGAGGAAAACCTCAGTGTTTCTGTGCTGTAGACTGTTTGATGTGTTTAACATTCCACATCTGGAGACATGCAGTATCTTCTGTGGACCAAACTACTCCTCATCCTGCGTCCTTGCAAACATTACAGGCCGACGTGGTATTGTCTGTTTTTTCAAGCATCCCAGGTCGCGAACTGCACCGC
>NW_026080294.1:0-1005 GCF_006386435.1 Epinephelus moara | reverse complement strand
GAAGTGACTGATAACAAGACCTGTATAATGGATTTTGAAGAAATTCGTCAGGTTTTTATTTTGTAGACAATCAATCTGGATTTATAGCGAGATGGGATGACGGTACAATGATGTGTGTGGCATCACTGGAAAGCTCTGCTCCTGCGCTTTCATGTGATATGCGTGCCGGCACAACAGCCTATTCACAGCTTTCGTGCCCCCGATCGCCCGCCCCCGAGACAACCCAGGGGCTCAGCACCTGGCCCCCACCCCCCCAGAGCTAGGGGTCGGGGCCATAAATATTGACTCCCCAGGGCCGGTCGTCGGCTGCTTTTCCCGGCGGCAGCTCAGTTACTGGGCAGCCTGCACACCGGACCCCTGGGTGATTTCCACCCTCACTCAGGGGTACACTCTGCAGTTCCGACGCCGGCCCTTAGCCATTGGCCGGGTCAGAATGACCACCATACGAGACCCGGCAAAAGCTCTAGCTCTAGGCCAGGAGCTGTCCACCCTCTTGGCCAAGGGTGCCATCGAGCGAGTAGACCCTCTGCTCCAGGGTCTAATAATAAGGGTCTCTAATTGGTGTGCAGACAGGCAGGCAGACCCAGTGCACTGCCCTGTGGCGGTCATCCTGGACTTTTTACAGTCCCTTTTGGGTAGTGAGCATTCTCACTCCACCATAAAGGTGTTTGTAGCTGCCATCTCGTGTCAGCACGCCAAAGTCGACAGGGTCACAGTGGGATCCCACAGACTTGTGTCCCTGTTTCTGAAGGGGGCCCTGAGACTGTGTCCTCCAAAGGCTAAGGGGGCCCCAGCATGGGACTTGCCCCTGGTACTGGAAGCATTGTGCAGGCCCCCCTTTGAGCCTCTAGCCCAGGTTGAGCTCAAGTGGCTATCAATGAAGACGGCGTTTCTCCTTGCCATTGCTTCTGCAAAACGGGTGGGGGAACTCCATGCCCTCTCTGTGAGTGACTCATGCTTGAGGTGGAACTCCGATGGGTCTGGTGTGACATTGTGGGGGGCGGG
>NW_026080293.1:438-1161 GCF_006386435.1 Epinephelus moara | reverse complement strand
CAACCGTGGACGTGCACTTTCATCTACCCAGATTTTTTGTGTTGCTCTTTTTTCGCAAACGGGAGTTTTCTGTATAATATCGGAGATGCAGAAAATATCACTAAGGCCATTGTCTGCAGAGCCGTGAGAAAAGTGTCCCTATAGCTCTGAAACGTCTATTAAACTCTTTTGTTGTGTTCCCTGGACATAAACCTGTGAGGGTCATCAAGGAGGAGTTCCACAGGATTGCAGGTGAATGATGTAGAAATCAGTTAAAATTTATGTTTATAAATCATATTCAGTTAATGACATGGTGCTGCAACCTCAGACTGGGATTAGTCATTTTAATTTCTTTTAGGATTTCCCGGTGTGATAGGGTGCATTGATGGAACCCACATTCCCATCATTGCTCCTTCACAAAAGGAAGGAGACTATGTGAATAGGAAGTCCATTCACAGCATTAATGTGCAGGTAGATTGACTGTCTCAAAATGTCAGACTGCATCACACTGCACAAACTCAAAATCATAACAAGAATATTTGTCTTATTTCTAGTCAAAATGTCTCATTTCTAGTCAAAACAAATCACACCTAAATGTAACTTGTTTTTAGACAATTTTCACTTGTTTCAAACACATTCACTTGAAAAATAATTAGGCTAGAAAAATCTGTCAGTGGAGCAAGTTTGTTATTTCTACTGATTTCAATTGAAAATGTGCTTGAAACAAGTGAAAATTGTCTAAAA
>NW_026080293.1:0-366 GCF_006386435.1 Epinephelus moara | reverse complement strand
TTTCTACTGATTTCAATTGAAAATGTGCTTGAAACAAGTGAAAATTGTCTAAAAACAAGCTACTTTTTAGGTGATGTGTCTTAAGTGTAAAGACATTTGATTTGATATTGATATCTTGAGCTGCTTTTCACCAGTGGGATTGCATCTAAGTGAAATAAATTTTAGCTTTAACACCATTCCACCTGTTTGCATCTGTAGCCTAATATTATTGTGATTGCATAAATGTATAAAATAAATTTAAACTTATGCATTGACTCGAGTAGTAATTTTCTCCCACGCCGACTTTCGCTGTATTCGCTGTATTAAAATATCCAACTCTAGAAGAGTAAAATATGCAGTCCTTTTAATGGCGCTTGTTGCCATGGT
>NW_026080292.1:8090-12007 GCF_006386435.1 Epinephelus moara | reverse complement strand
AAAAAAAAAAAGAAAGAAAGACAAATGAGAGACAGGTCTAAAATTGGACAGCACAGAGGGGTCAAGATGTTTTTTTTTTTTTTTTTTTAGGAGGGGCCTAACCACAGCATGTTTGAAGGCAGCTGGGACAGACCCTGAACTAAGCCAGGAGTTAATAAAAACAAGGAGACTTGACCCAACAGAATGAAAAACCTCCTCTAAGAATTTGGCATATTACATGTAAATTTAGTGATTTCTTTGCTAATATTGGTGTTTCACTTGCAAAAAAGATTCCTAATATAGAGCGTAATCCTGTAGATTATATTCATGGTAAATTTCCAATTATGTCTAACAAATCTAAACTTGAAGAAATTAAAGAAATAATTACAGGGCTGAAGAATACTGCCGCGGGACACGACGAAATTGGTGCCTTTCTTATAAAAGAAGTAAAAGAGTGTCTTGCAGATCCGTTAACCTATATTTTTTCTGTCTCCATGGATAAGGGTAAAGTTCCTGATAATTTAAAGTTGGCAAAGGTCATTCCTCTATATAAGGCCGACAACCCCAATCTTTTTACAAACTATAGACCCATATTAATTTTACCTTGTTTCTCAAAAATCTTAGAAAAACTGGTCTACAAAAGAATTTTTCAGCATCTGGAACTGAATAACATATTATACATGCATCAGTATGGTTTCAGAAAAAAATCACTCTTCCTACATGGCCCTGCTCCAGCTGGTAAACAAAATCATATCAGCACAAGATCACAATTAATATGCATTAGGTATTTTTCTGGACCTGTCAAAAGCATTTAATCACTGTAAACCATCATATTTTACCGTCAAAATTAGATAGATATGGTTTTAAAGGACATGTTCTTAGCTGGCTGGGTGATTATCTCAAAAAAAGACAGCAATATGTATATTTCAAAAATTGTGTCTCTTGTAAAGCTACCATCCAATGTGGGGTCCCTCAAGGCTCAGTTCTTGGACCATTATTAGTTCTTATTTATGTTAACGATTTGGCTACTGTATCTAAAGACATTTTACCTATTCTTTTTGCAGATGATACTAATTTAGTGATGTCAAACAGAAATTTTGATTGTTTTATGAGTGAGGCAGATAGGGGTCTCAAAGAATTTTCAAATTGGTTGAAAATAAACAAATTGTCTTTGAATGTGAAAAAAAAAATCAAATTTCATGATCTCCAGCGGTAAGAGAAAATATAACATAGAAAGTGCATCCTTAAATATAGATGGAAATCAGGTTAAGCAAGTGCATGTTGTGAAGTTTTTCGGAGTTCTAGTTGATGACCAACTCCGTTGGAAAACGCATATTAATTGCACTTATACAAAGGCTATGAAATCCCTTGGTATAATTAAGAAAATTTGTTATTTCTTAAATAAGTCTTGTTTGCTGATCCTGTATTATAGTCTTATTTTTCCCATATATTAGTTACTGTAACATTGTAAATCCTGTAAACAACTGTAAAATCCTGCAGAACATCATATTACACATTTTAAAGCATTTCCCTAATACTTGCATTTTCACCTGGAACTTTTGTTCAGTATATGCTGCCTGGCTGCATTCAGATTGACTCTGACTCTTCTCAATATCAGCACTCTCACACTCAGCCTGCTGGTCACCTGCAACAGCCCAGCAGCACCAAAGATTTGATACTGTGTTGTTGAGGGTTGATGCTATCACAGGTGACACCCCAGCCAATAAAGGCAAATGGGCTATAGCCCGACCCACAATAGCCCGTACCTTTGCACGTCCTTGTTCATATTGTTATGCTAAGTTCCAGGCAAGTTTCTGAGCCCGTAAGTCACCACTTCAAGTCACGACTCACGACTTAATAGTGTTTCAGGCAAGCCACGCCAAACTGTCAAAGCAACATGGCGGACCATGCGGGGTTTATGTTTGTTTATGATCACTTTTATCGCCAAAGGTGCCTGCTCCTTGCTCATTTGAGTGAAACGGAGGAGGAAAACAGCGCACAAGGTCACAGATGATGTTATACTTTTTATTTTACCTTATCTGTGTGTTTGGAAACGTATTTTGTATTGATTATTCTTGCANGTTTCCATTCATGCTGTATTTCTATTTCTACTTTGCACGGAGCATTGGAACAAAAACAATTTCCCACCGGGGATTAATAAAGTATTCTGAATCTGAATCTGAATCTGAACGGATGGGAAGTTACAGGTTTGACTGCCGTTCCAGTGCACTTTCACGGGTTACAGGTTGTAAAAACACAAGTAACGGGTTGCCTGGAATGCGCCATTATTTCATGTCGCGAAATGCGAGACACGAGAGAAGCTAACGTTACTGCAACAGTGGAGAGATGTCTATGCTATAGCTAACGTTAATCCAGATGGAGAGCTAACTTAAGTTAAACATATCTGTAGTGTTGTTTAAGAACAGTTTCCCGTGAAAACTGAATCAAATTAGGCCCAAATGTAACAGACTTACCCTAACTCCGGTGCACGTGGTTGCATCGCGTTGTTACACTGCAGAAAAGTTTGTGACTGATGATGTTACACAAGTTCATTTGGGGAGCCACAGAGCCACTTCCTTTGTCCTTTCTCTTCTTCTTCTTCTTGGTGTTTTATGACGGTGCATTACAGCCACCAACTGGTATGAAGTGTGGATCGGGAATCCAACATAAATGTACTAATTCTGATAACTTTAAAAAAAAAAAATCTGAAGGAAAATTAGACAAATGAATAGAACAAAGTTATATTCTCTTTATCAGATTTGTTCTCCTCAGATACTGTAATAGTGCATCATAACATTTCTCACTTGAACGTCTTAAAATATCTCTTAAGTCCAATCTCAACTTCATTTCTGTGGGGATCAAAATTAGTTCCTTCTTTCAACATCATACTTTGGACAATAAAGTACAACATGCTCATGGTTTGCTGTTGGTCACTCAAGTCACAGTTTCCTGAAGTATGTTTCTTTGTGAGTGACCGAATCGTAATCTTGATATAACAGTTTCCTCTCTGCGGGATCTTTCTCATCTAATCTTTGAATTCTGTAGAACTATCTGCATGTTCTTTCTTTTTCCCATTGCTTTTGCCACCTTTCTTTTAACTTGTGCTTTATTTTGGTCTTCATTTCTGTTTTGCTAAAAGCAACTTGTATGTAGGGCTGTAGTCAACCAAAGAAAATCTTGGTCAACTAAAGTCTCACATAGGGCCCTATTTAGATGGTCTAAAGCGGACGGCAGAGGGCGCATAGTCCATGTCGCAAGTGTCACTGCTATTTAGATGCAGGCGCAGTTGTCATTTTCACGCCCTGCGCCCTCTTCATCTAACTAGCAAATTAACTTGCGCTTCTCTGGGTGTGTTGGTCTAAAAATGAGGAGTGGTCAGGCACAGACATGGCGCGTTGCTAGTTAGATGACATAAAAAGCAGATGCGCCAGTGACCAACAAAAACCTGGTCTAAAGTCAACGGCACAGTATTTCGCTGTTAAACAAGTTAGTAATGTGCGTCTCTAGGCGGGTGCACAGCGCACATGCACTCTGCTCAGAGACACACGGAGCAGCCACACATATGCAAAAGATAACAAATAAAAATATGATTACAATGTGAAAGGTTATTATTGTGCACATTAAAATATTTATCAGAAACACGTCTTAATGGTCAGTCATTAATCAGAATGATCTAATCGCAGTAATAATGATCATCATAATCCGGGAGGTCAAAGCTCGCAGTGTCCGAATATACAGAACTGCGGGTCCATGTCCTTGGTTCAACAGCCCATTGGTTCGACATCCCATTAGTCCGACTGTCCGCGGTGCTGAACGGCTCGCGGCGGGCATATGGTGCGCCGCGACCGGCTTGAGGCGGAGCAGGCTCACGGCTTATGTGTTTGTCACTTTCTTTTTCATTTTAACCCACACCATGATCTTTTCCTGACCCTAACCAA
>NW_026080292.1:2899-4603 GCF_006386435.1 Epinephelus moara | reverse complement strand
ATTTATATTTAGCATTTAGATTTAACATTTAGATTTAGATTTAATATTTAGATTTAACATTTAGATTTAGATTTAACATTTAGATTTAGATTTAATATTTAGATTTAAAATTTAGGTGCCACATTTAATATTTAGATTTAACTATTTAATATATTTCTAAGTTAACAAATATTGCTGTAAATGTGGTAAAAGGTGACGTTAAAAAATACTTTTTTAAACATTGTTTGAAGCTAAATGTGGCAAAATGTTGATGTTATTTGTTTGAAGCTAAATGTGGCAAAATGTTGATGTTATTTTCAGTGTGAGACACTTTACAAACGGCATCCCATAGATCCGAGCCCGACGGTACCCGACAGGTCGGGACGAGTTTGGTCAGAAATGTAGCTATAAATTGTATTCGGGCTCGGGTCGGATTCGGTCAGCTTTCAGTGAAAATGTAGTGTAAAAATAAATAAAATCCTATTGTCTGTCCTGTTTATTGCTTGGGCACTTTTATTTATGTGACAACACCTGAACATAACACACAGACACACATTGGCTGTTTGTCTCTACCTCTCCCCTCGCTGGAAGTCTCGGACCTCCAGCCGCCCGCCTCCGCCTTGATTAAACGCTGAAAATAAAATTTAAAAAATCAGATTATAAAACCCCCCGGACGCCCCGGACAGGACGTGAAAAGTGGACATGTCCGGGCAAAAGAGGACGTTTGGTCAGCCTAAGCTAGCCCCGGCTCTCCGTTTGGATCCAACCGGAGCACCGAGCCCTGGTTTGTTATTCAGGTTAAAGTGGGAAGAAGCAGCGGGTTTATCGGGCAGCTGAGTGAAGTGGAGGCTGCGGAGGAAACACCGGGATGGGTTAATGTCCGGAGCTCGAGTTAATATCGGCTCGGTCCCAGCAATGGGTCAGACGTTACGGTTGTGTTAAGTGAGTAAGTTAGCCCGGCAGCCCAGCTAACATTTTCAATTAGCATTGTAAAATGTAGCCAGGCTAAAACATCGCTGTCACTCACGGAGAAGAGGAGGAACGTTAGCGTTTGCTCCCGGTGTTAGCTCTAGCTGCCACCGGCTACTGGAGTAACTTACAGCTATGGAGCGCTTCTACCAGCTCCTCTAGTCACTGAGCCTCGCCTCCATCTCAGCAAATATATTACATTTATTACAGGGACCATCATCATTGAAGTAGGCAGGGGAATAGCTAAACACAGCAGAGACCGAGAGTGAGTGAAAGACATCGCGAACTGCTAAACCAAGTTTAGATGAGGCGAGTGGGGGGTGGAGAGCAGAGGTAGAGGGAGGTGTGGCTCATGACACACTTTGTTTTTGGTCTACAGGCAGTGCACAACAGCAAACTTAGTGGTGAAACGATTTCGCTTTTTGCCCCTTTAATAGAGACAGTTTCAAACACAAGTACGCAAACTGGCTTCACTATAACTTGCAGCATTCACAGACAAACACTTGTCTTTATCTGGACACATTTCCCCACCAATACAACATACAACGTTATTAGCACAAGCCTATGGCGTTTAACATTGTATAAATTAGCCTAGCAGCTAGCGATCTTTTCCTCTTCTCATATGAAACCAGGGACAACAGCAACATGTAACAAAGGTAACGGCACATAATTTGGCTCCATTACAACTCACAAGGTTCACTGACAAAACAACTGTCTTATACTAAACACGTTTTCCAAACAAATACAACATGCTAA
>NW_026080292.1:0-2580 GCF_006386435.1 Epinephelus moara | reverse complement strand
CCCTCCGTTCTATCTCTGTGTATGCTATTATAACCTCTAATCACAAAATCCAATGCTGGCTTCAGCCATGTCTCTTGTGTGCATATAATGTCTGGTTTCTTGTGAAGACCATCAATAAATCCTTTAAATTCCTGTCCATTTGCTATTAAACTCCTTGCATTCCAATGAAGAATAATTATTAGGTCCTATCACCAGTGACCCCAGGTTTCCTATCTGCCTCAAGCCTTTTGTTGATCTGTTTCCAAGATACATATTTTAAAGCCAAAGATTTTTCAGCTCCCCTGACACTTATTTTTATTTTCTCTGTTTTGTGTTTGACTTGATCTGTACAGTTAATTACATAAGCAATGAACAAAAACAGCTAAGCCACAGTCAGTTCTGTATTAGCTTGCATTCTTTGAGCTCCTCCTGATCTTGAATTTTGACTGTTGTTGCCTGTTTCTGCCATCCCCTTTTGTACTTGCACTCTCATCACTGCTTCAGAATAACTTGTGTTGTTAACCGTTTTCTCTTGTTGGATTTCCACTGCTCTTTTCCTGACTTCACAATCACCATACACTGTGCTGGCCACCGCAGTTACAGCATTTAACCTGTACATTCACTCCACAGTCCTCAAATCTATGCTCACCTCCGCCTGACAGGGAAACTCATACAACCTACTTTTATTTTATCCGGAAGCACTGAGCCCTGAAACTCTATCAGCGCTGACAAACTGCCAACTTTCTCACCCTATATTGTTTTCATCAATCTCTTTCATCTCCTCACCTCACCATCCTGAATACCCCACTGGAGTTTTTCCAGATCCTCACCAAGAGGAATACCTGTTATCATTCCCAGAGTAACCTTGTTCTCACCCAGCACTCATCTTTCACTTACTACCTTTTCACATACATTTTCAACAAGTAACACTTTATATTTCTGTTCTTTATTTTTACACTTTATCAATAAGCCCCAATCTCGAAGAATCTTATAGCCATTTCTATGTCACCTACATTCTTTCTCCACTCCCTAGACAGTGCTATAGGGGTTAGACTCACCTGCTCATCTTCCCTCCTGAATTTAATCTTAAATTCCTCCCTGTCCACCTTCCTGCAAACAACTGGGTTTCCTTCATCAGAGCTATTCTCCTCTAACTCTCTTTTATTGTCTGGTTAGCATACCAGTTCGCTCTTACGTCCATGTCCTGCCTCCCAATTGCTATACCTCGCCCTCTTCCACTCACAGCAGAAGTCCAATCATCAAAGTCCATATCATCCTCACCATCTACTACCTGTGCTGCCATCCCGATCCAGTCACAAACCAGCTTATGTCAACTGCCAAGTCAAAATCCTGAAGTGCCCTTTATCCTTTTTCCAAAATAAAAGCCTTCATGAGTTCAGCACACAGTCCAGTCACACAAGGTTTCAGCTTTGCTTCCGTTTTAACATGCTGCGGTGGAAACGAGCTTTACACAATGATTGACATTACTACGAGTCAATTTTGTTCAGAATCAGCTACTTATCACAGGTCACTGGCGCGACTTTCTTCTCATTCATTCCCGTAGCGTCACAGTGCATTAAACAGTGGAAGCTCAGCGTCCAAAGACTTCAATGGGGAAGCATAGAGTGGGTTGTTCCACTGCAGCGAAACTAGACAGTCATTGGATAAATGCTCGGTTTTGTCCCGCCCATCGGACGCTCAGCGTCTCTGGGGGTCTATGGGGCAGTGGGCTGGTCTCGGCTGGCCTGGACGCTGGGCTTCTGCATGATGATTGGATGACCTGTCTGAGGCTGAATCCCTTTTTGATTGACAGCGAAATGAGCGAATCAGCGATCTTGAAATATAAACCACCACCGGAGCGATTTTCAAGGTTCATTCCGTTGTTCTGAGTTGATCTGGAGACTTTTCCAATCCTCTTAGTGACTTTTTCTTTGTTAAAAAACGACTAGCAACAAATCTAGCATCTTTTTCTGGTGTTATTGGCGACTGTACTCGTGTTTGGAGACTCTGACTTCTGTCGCTCTGCAGTTACTGTCCCCAACGAGCAGCGGGTGCTGCTGTGAGTCCCTCCACCCTCCCAAAGCACTCACAGGTGGTCACACTAGCCTCGCGCAGCAGCCCCAGCTAGCAAGCGAGCTAGCAAGCTGCACATGCTGGCAGACAATTTGAATATTGTCGACTGGATTTTGGCGAAGCCAAACAGCAGGGCAGATCAACACCTCAGATTGATTTGGTGTAAAGGGTGGGAAAAAGTAACAGGTCTTTTCACCCATCTGAAAATCTTTGAGGTGTGTTTTGCTGTTTTTCTATGGCATGAGTGTGGTTGAAAAACAGCTTCAATTAAATGCTCCTTTTATAAGTTACTGCCTCGCTACAATATGACAACTTTTATGATATAAACTTAAAGTGAGATTCCCCTGTTTGAAAGACCAGCAGCCGCCACTGTTACCCACTCATAGTTTTCATAGTTTTATACAAACGGATCATTATCTGATTACTTTTGATTTCTTTTTACTCGATTACACGCCACTCAGCAACAGTTACTATACTAGATGTTTATCAGATAGAGCTGTCGCAAAATTTAAGGAAAAGATTACTCCG
>NW_026080291.1:6107-7428 GCF_006386435.1 Epinephelus moara | reverse complement strand
TCTCAATGTGACAATTTTGTTTCAGTTTGTGGCTTGCAGCCTATATTCATTTTTTTAATTCAATTCCGACCTTAGTAATTAAACAATATCTTTCACCGTGTTGTCCACATTTATATATCCTGCATGAAACAACACGATGAGAACGTACGCCTCAAACATTCTCATCGTGTGCATTTTGTAGTCCATCTTCAGAACATTGTAGTTTCACCACAGCAGACCCACGTCAATAACATCCGCCTTCGCATGATGACGTAGCCCAGCGTAAGTGTGGTCGGATTTTCTCAGCTCCGCGGTTCTCTTTTCCTAAGTCCTTATGAATTCTCCTACTCATCTTTCCTTGACCTCGTGACGTTTCCCACCGAGGTCAAGGAATAGTGATTAGGAATAGACGATAGGAGGGACTTTCCGACCGCAGCCCCCGTCTCCACATTTAAGACTAGACTTGAGACTTTCCTCTTTGATAAAGCTTATAGTTAGGGCTGGCTCAGGCTTGCCTTGTGCCAGCCCCTAGTTAGGCTGACTTAGGCCTTAGACCCCCTATAATACACCGGGCACCTTCTCTCCTTCTCTCTCTCTCGTATCCTATTACTGCATCTTGCTTACTCGGCCATTCTGGATGTCACTAACTCGGCTTCTTCTCCTGAGCCTTTGTGCTCCACTGTCTCTCATATTGCAGCGGTGCCTGGATAGTGTGATGTGTGTGGTTGTGCTGCTGCCGTGGTCCTGCCAGATGCCTCCTGCTGCTGCTGTCATCATTAGTCATACTTCTACTGTTATTATTAGGGTTGGGAATCTCTCTGTGATAGACGATTCGATACATATCTAGATACAAGGGTTACGATATGATTCAAAAACGATATATTTTTAATACAGAACGATTCGATACGATTCGATACAGTGTAGGAATAATACAATTCGATACGATTCGATTCTATGGTTAACATTTGTTGATGTAGACATTAATCATACATTATAAAATAAAGAAGCCAATTCTATAAAAGTGACATTCTTACAGTATTTTCAAATTTGTAAAAGACCACATCCCCAAGCATTGTTGCTGTATGGCACTGGCAAAAATAAAATAAAAAGACAAACAACAACAACAAAATCACATGTCAAATGTATTTATTTTTAGACATGGAAAAAAAAAGACTTGCTGAATGAACATCATTTTGTTGGATGGGATCAATATAAAAATGAGAAGAAGTTTTAAACTTTAAGTGAAGTGAACTTTAAGTAAAATTTAAGTGTTTTAAACCTACTTGTTGTGTTGTTTTTATGGTATTGTCTGTGTTTTTGTATGTATCTTATATGGACTTGA
>NW_026080291.1:0-4896 GCF_006386435.1 Epinephelus moara | reverse complement strand
TATATATATGGCCTCTTGGACCATTTATATCAGAACTGATTATTGCTTTAGCATTAAAATATATCATATTAAAATAGCCTATATATTATTATTACTGTAATAATACAGTTTGTACCTTACTGTACAAACTGTAAATAAATCTTTATTCCTGACTATGTGACGTCGCCATTAATGTGTTTCTAGTTAAAATATTGATTTTTTTTTTTTTTTTTTTGTAGATTGGCTTATGGGGTGATTTTGAAGGAGTAATTAAGTTAATCTTCTCATAAGTGGATGTAATATGTAGAGATGCCATCTAGGCTGTTTTTCTTCATTTTGTTTTTTTTAAAGTCTATATCTTGCTTTACAAAAACGTGAAAAAGCAGCTGTGACCAAGCTATCATGAGGTGAGTAGCATTGTAAGCATAATAATAGCGATATACTTAAGTTTGTTTGCGTGTATTTGTATGAATAGCGATATACTTAAGTTTGTTTGCGTGTATTTGTATGCAAGCGGGTCTGCTGCGGTCTGCTGACAGTCCAAAATGGCAGCGGTAGAACGAAACCATGGGCGAGTCTGTTGCTATGGGGCGTTCTATTGAGCTTCGCCTCTTGGTATCCATGCTCTTTGGCCGTATCTCTCGCTTGTCAAACCGGATATCCGGTCGTATCGGTTAATCGTTCCCAACCCTAGTTATTATACACATATGATTATTGTCACATATGTATACTGTCAGATATTAATATATACTTTAAACATATTGTACCACAGTAGCCAGAACTGTAATTATAATATTATTACTGATGTTATAAGCTACTGTCATTACCAAAGGACAGAGGGATGTCGTATGCTGTAAAGCCCTGTGAGGCAAATTGTGATTTGTGATAGTGGGCTTTATAAATAAAATTGATTGATTGACTTAATTGGTTGATTTAGCTGCCATACAATGTTTATTTTCATGAGGGCAAAAACATCACTCACCCAACACTGAATCAGACCTACTGCAATTCTAAAGTCACAAGTGTGCACTATTGCCATAATTTTAAGAGCAGCATGTAAATAATCTGAATGTAAATTAAAGTTGCAGTAGCTGGGACAGCATATATATGAACAGAATTTCAAATAACACAATTTCAACAAAGGAACTTTTCTAGTGCCGTTTCACAAAAGTATCCAACTTTTCTTACACAAAAGTTATATTTCACAATAGCATCTTATTCTTCATGGATACAAAATAAGTAGAGCTGCAACGATTAATTGATTATTAATCAATTATTAAATTAATCACCAACTATTTTGATAATTGATTAATTGTTTTGAGTCATTTTTAATAAAAAATGTCCAAATTCTTTGATTTCTTCTCAAATGTGAATATTTTCTGGTTTTGTTCGTCTTCTTGTGACAGTAAACTGAATATCTTTGAGTTTTGGATATAACAAGAAATTTTGAGGATGTCATCTTTGGGTTTGTACAGACCAGAACGCTAACCGATTAATAATCCATCAATCAAGAAAATAATCAGCAGATTAATCGATAATGAAAATAAATGTTAGTTGCAGCCCTACAAATAAGTGCTGAATAAACAAAAGCATCTAAGTTTTTTTTACTGACAGAAGTGCAGTTGCACAAAAGTATGTTACTCTGCTCTGATAACAAATAAGAGTGCTGAATAAACAAAAGTATCTTACTTTGCTTACAGACAAATGTTCTAATGCAAAAAGTATCTTACCCTTCTCTGATAACAAATAGGAGCACTGAATTAACAAAAGTATCTAACTTTTCTTACATACAAAAGTGCTGTTCCACACAATATGTGAAGTATCTTACTCTTCTCTGGTAACAAATAAGGGTGCCATTTCCCAAAGTACCCGACATTTCTCAAATACATAATAAATAAATAAATAAATAAATAAAAATAATAAAATAAAATAAAGAAAAAAACAGCTGTTTCGCAAAGGGATTTAAAGTCCCTGTTCACCCACACAGGGTGTTTTAATTACTCAACTTAACTTCTGTCTCATATAAATAGTGCAATAATAATTGCAAAGTTTACCAAGTATTTTTGGATAGCTGATGACTTTATTGGTCTAACTCAGTAGACTGTTTTTCAGACTGAGCAGTTTTGGAGGGAGAGCTTTGGTTCCCATGAACTTGAGTGTATTTGCCATGCATTTTGGGTAATCCAAATGTAAAGTATGTAAGCCCAAATAACCGGCAAACTGCCTGAGGAAAGTCCTTAATATTGTCCATGACAATATCTCCCTCAAGAACGATGGCAGTGGAGATGGACTGGAGATGTGTTGAGTTTGTATCCTGCCGAGGATCATCTTCACTAAGAACCATCAGCACACTAACTGTGAAAGATGCAAAGGCCTCATCTCTCGTTGTATCCTGCAAAGAAACACATATGGTCTTGAGAAAAACAAATTAAACCGCGAGCAGTTGAACAGTTACACATTTTTTGCTCTTCAGGCTCTGAGCTTCCGCACATTCATTTTGAAATTAAATAAATTAAAGTGACACGTCTTGCTGTAACTGTGCAGCTTTTTGAACACAGTGTCCAAATTTTAGGGGTTCAAAAGTAAGTGGACACTGTTATGAAATGTTTTTGTGGTAGTTGTGTGTAGATTCAAAGTCCATGCACAAGAACATGATGACCATGCAGAAGATAATAGTGATGTTAAAAAAACTAAAATCTATCAGAAACACGAAAAATAGTTTGGTGGCAAAATCAGTAGTTGTGTACACTCCAAAAACATAAAAGCAGGGGTGTAGAGTAAAAAAAAAAACAGTGACTGGTGAGGTTTCAAATACACATACATAGAATCAAAATGGTGAAATTTAGCTCGGAGGACCAAACTTCAATAAATCGTAACTTTAAAGTATCTGGAGTACAGCTTTAAGATTTTACAAGGTTACATAAATTTCATAGGAGTTTCAACATGATTTTTTTTCCAGCACACCAGTTCAGTCAGCTGGCACAAAATCAAACCGATGTAAGCAGTGTAACAGTTGCAACTTGCAAATCTTACAGCTTATAAGATAGAAAGACAAGGTGCACTTCTAGCATGGTTAAGTACTATTTTCCAAACACATCAGACTAGTACATGTAGTACTTTTTAAACAAAACACTGATTTGTATTAGTAAATCCAGAGTGGGGACCTTTTGTGAGAGTGAAATGCTACGGAATCATATATTTGTGTCAATGTATTTTTATATTAATTTCTAAATTAACATTTAGGGCAATGAGCTGTCAACTAGCAGCATTACCACAAAGCCCACACTAGGGGCAAAAGTAATCGCAAAAAACTGAGGAAACTGTAAATACAAGGGCATATTGGCAAAAAGGCAAAAGACCAGTATTTTACAACATTACACAAATAATGATTGCAAGTGCAGCTTTACATTTGAGATTATTTTATTTTTTTTGCTTACGTGAATTTCTTTTATTTTATTTGTATTACTTTTGCTTAATATTGAATAAGTGTTTAATTATACTGACATAAATTTTTTTCAAGCACTATTCAGGACAAAAATAGTAGCATACCTGTCTCTCTGTGCAAAGTGCTGGCCATCGTTCAACCATGTTCTGTACAGGAGGCTCATTTTTCACTGTCTCTCGTCTGCGTAAGGGAAATGAATGGTCCATCATTTGAGAGATGAGTGTGCCATTTGGTCGCTTTCTCTTCATTTCTTCTACAAGAACATTTCTGGCATTTTCAAGGCTTGTTTCATCATGTCCTTCAGGTAAATTTGGGAGATAATTTGCTTCACCTCTTCTTGGCCATTTTACATTCTTGCTTGATGATTCTCTGGCTGGGTTGCTTTTACTCCTTTTACCCCCATTGACAGCTACATATTCACATCCAGCTTTCCAAAGCTTTGTGCAATAGCTGCCCATCTTAAATTTAAGGCTGTTCTTCCAGCTGTAACATCCTGGCTGAGGACCAGGCTCAGAGAGGCTGTGGTGCTTGCTAATCAGTGCTTTTGCAACACTGCTGAAGTCGTCATCCCCAGGATAAGCTTTGAAACTGTACATAGTCTCAGCAAGCTTTTCCATCATGTCATGCTTCATATCTCTTGATAGAGTCATATGTATTCCATCTTTCATAAAGCCAAGATCACCCTGTCTCAGTCTATACTCAACATCGACTGAGAAATTGGGTATGTCAAAGAATTTCAGCCATTGCCTTCTTAGCGATGGTGATGATCCAGCAGTCGACAGGATCTCAGTGTCTGCTGTGCTGCACTCAGTGTCCAATGTTGTAGTGGGTGATGACAGAGCTGCTAAACTGAGAGTAACAAGGGAGATGATTTTCAGTGTAGCTCTTTAAGGCAAATCTGCGATTTTAGTCAAATTGCAGAGGGCGTTATGGAAGTCTGCATCTTCATACTGCAGTTTGAAGTCATACTGCAACAACAGCTTATCCTTCGACTGCACTTTTAATTCTTCAATGGAGTTGTGTCTCTCATTTAAAGTTATCTTCCTGATATCATCTTCATCGATGACAACTCTCAGCAGTAACCTCTGGGCCATTCTGATAACTCATCCTGAGAACAGAGGAGACATATGTGTGAGATTCCAACATTTCGTGTTTACATCACTCAGCACAATATGTACCATTTGAGTGTAACAAGCTGTTTCCCTCTAACTCTATAAAGTGACAGGAAAAAAACATCATTCAGTTCAGACAACTGAGTGACGGCATGGACAGACAAATGGCTGCCACAGATCTCATATGCTTTAAGATGTTCATCATACCATGAAGCCATAAGTCTGCAGACAAATAACATGTTGGTATTGATCACCACAATCTTTTCTATTTGTATAAAATCTTGGAGCCCTGAGCAAGATCCAACTGAAATGACCATATCAGCACTGTACCCAGATAGCACACATACATCTGGCCGACGT
>NW_026080290.1:0-1116 GCF_006386435.1 Epinephelus moara | reverse complement strand
TCATCTGGTCTGTGCAAATTGACGTGCCATCGCGTGGCGTCCATCAGAAATAGACCCGTCACGTGTTTTTGGCGGAGCGGAGTGCCGAGCCGCTTCTAGGCCGCGGCTGGTGGAGCAGCTTACATTGACTTGAATGGCCGCTATTAGCTCCGGCACCCGCACCTTGGCCGGATCGCGCACACCATGGATCCAGTGGGTTGCCCTAAATGGGCCTGTCCCAGAGGCATTCAATTACCAGAGGGCTTTTGAAATCTTCTTTTCGAAGCCGCGTAAAATTAAATGCTTTGATTCAGGGTGCCATACTTGCAAATCGTGAGGGAGGGAGGAAAGCAGTAATTTGTGTTTGTTTGTGTGTAATTAATTTAAGTCTTACCTTTTGTTTTGTTTTCGTGTTGTGTATTTTGTATTGTTTTGCGTATCTGTAACTGGATTTGTGAGTGAGAGAGCCCTCCATCAGTACATTAGTCATTTTTCTTTTGATTACTGAAATGTTTAACCATTAATCCTTAGCCATATTTTAAATGTAACACTTCACCATAACATACCACTGGTATTTTTATCAGTAAAAATGACACATAAAAAGCACAAATATGATGAAATCTAGGCATATTCTGCCATCATAACTTGGCTCTCAGAATTCACCAGATTGATGCCTTGAAATCAAATAGATACAAAATTTTCTCCCGGGGGAGCATGCCCCCGGACCCCCCTACAGGGTTGGATGTAGTCTCCAAAAACCCTGTGGGAAACACTGATACACATATATATATGTACATATATATCTTATTGTTCAGACTCAGATATTTGACCCTACTTGTATGTGCCCCTGTATCAAAAGGACTGGCCCTAGCTTGGCCCCCCCATTGAAACTGGCCTAGAACCGCCACTGCAGCAGACATTAATTGTGTTTACCATGGATGTACACTGGTGGCGCTATATTGGCACTTGGAGCACTAGTGTATAAAGGTAGGAACAACATTGTTTCTGTCAGGTGTTTCAGCCCGGAAGAGCTGTGGCGAGGTATAATGTACAACGTGCTGTGTGTTCAGTTTGAATAAAGGATAAAGAAATGAGGATGAGGGGGATTTCTGTGGCTTCTGTTGTCATGAAGGACAG
>NW_026080289.1:0-2814 GCF_006386435.1 Epinephelus moara | reverse complement strand
GGATGAGGAGTCTCTGAAGCAGTTGTTGCAGTTTCATGATGGATTTAGGTTTTTAAAGCCTCTTCGTGGGACTCCTGCGTTTTGGATGTCCGTGCAGAAGGACGTCTTGGCATGTGTGCATCAGTTAGGGATTCCGACGTGGTTTTGCTCGTTTTCGTCTGCAGATCTGCGCTGGCAGAATCTCCTGACCAGCATCCTGAAGCAGGAAGGCAGAACGCAGACGGTAGAGGATTTGGAGTGGGCAGACAGGTGTCAGTTGTTGCGTGGTAACCCAGTTACAGCAGCGAGGATGTTTGATTACAGATGGCATTGTTTTCTTAACGAGGTTCTCATGTCTCCTGCTCAACCAATTGGCAAAATCATAAATTATTTTCATAGAGTCGAGTTTCAGCAACGCGGTTCTCCTCATGTTCACTGTCTGTTTTGGATTGAGGGTGCTCCCCAAATTGATAAGAATACAGACGAGGAGGTTGTAGAGTTTATTGATAAGTACGTATCGTGTGAGTTACCCTCAGATGATGACGCATTATTGGACATTGTGTCATCAGTGCAAACACATTCCAAACGACATTCAAAGTCATGCAGGAAAAAGAAGACTGTATGTCGTTTCAATTTCCCAAAACCTGTGTCTGAGCGTACATTTATTTGTAAAATAGAAGAAATAAAATGCACATGTGACAAGAAGGAGGCAGAGAAGACAGGGGAGGATCCTCAGTCAGAAGACAAACCAGTCTGTAGGTGTTTTGACAGGAGTAACAAGATGAGAGCAGAGATTGCGAAGTCCATATTGGAATCCGTTAAGAAAGCAGTGGAAAGTGAGTCGTTTGGTAGTGTAGAGGAGTTATTTATGAGTGTGGGCATTAATCAGGAGATTTTTGAAATGGCATATAGGAAAATGCAAAAGAAGACCAAGGTAGTTTATAAGAGAGGAGTAAATGAAGTTTGGGTCAATCAGTATAGCAAGCAGTTGTTGAAGTGTTGGAACGCTAACATTGATGTGAGCTTTGTAACTGATGCGTATGCAGTTGTTGTGTATATAATATCGTATATTACAAAAGCAGAGAGAGAAATTGGCCTGTTATTGAGTAATGCCCAAAAAGAAGCCAAAAACCAAGCAAATGTCTCAGCTAAAGACGCGTTGAAGAAGTTGGGTAGTGTGTATTTGCATAATAGGGACGTTAGTGCTCAGGAGGCAGTGTATAGGTTAACGAACTTGCATTTGAAGGAGTGCTCTAGGAAGGTTGTGTTTGTGCCGACAGGGAATAATATAGTGAAGATGAGTTTACCCCTCAGTGTTTTGAGGCAGAGAGCATCTGCACACGATCTTAGCACAGAAGATATGTGGATGACGAGCTTCGTGGATAGATATAGGAACAGGCCCGACGGTGATGTGTTTGAAAATATGTGTATGGCGACATTTGCGTCGGAGTATCGTGTTCTTTCCAAAAACGAAAAGTCTCCGGACATGATTCGATTGAAAAATGATTTGGGCTTCATTTTGAAGAGAACACGTACTCAGTTTGCGGTTGTTTGGTACATGCGCGTTAGTTTGGAAAAACATCCAGAGTTGCATTTTCAGAGTTTGCTGCAGTTGTTCCTTCCATATAGAACTGACTCAGACCTCAAACCTGAAGGCTTTGAGCTGTTTGAACAGTTCCATGAGGATGGAAGTGTAGCATTTAGTGACGGGTCGGTACATGTGGTTAAGGACGTGGTGAAGGATAATAGAGCAGTATTTGATGTAGATAATCCAGATTTAGAGCGTGCGCAGGAGATTGCAGAGCAGCACGGTGTAGATGAGGAGGATGCTTGGGGGGAGCTGTGTCCTGAACAGGAAGTTGAACGCCTTGAGTGTTTAGAGGAGAGAAGGCAGCAGCAGGGATCTGAGATAGTAGAGGAGCAGTTACAAGAACGTCTGGAGAATGTGCCAGATTTGGTTATTGGTAGTAGACAGGTAGCGCAGTTGGAGAGGAAGAGGAATGTGATGTGTAGAAGTGAGGGCTTAGCTTTAGTTAGGTCTCTCAATGAGACACAGATGGCTGTGTTTTATAAGGTCAGACAGTGGTGTTTGCAGAAGGTGATGGGTAAAAACCCAGAACCTCTGCATGTGTTTGTGACAGGTGGTGCAGGGATGGGGAAAAGTCATTTAATTAGGGCTATTCAGTATGAGGCAGGGAGGTTGTTGTCCACACTTTGTGATCAACCAGACGATATTTGTGTTTTGTTAACCGCACCTACAGGCATAGCTGCATACAATTTAAATGCAGCAACAATTCATCACACATTAAGTATTGGCACGCATGCCAGTTTGCCTTACATCCCTTTGGGTGAGGACAAACTAAACTCTTTGAGAGCCAAATTTAGTCAACTCCAAATTGTAATCATAGATGAAATCAGTATGGTTGATCACAATCTGTTGGCATATGTTCATGGTAGGTTAAGGCAGGTGAAGCAGACAGGCGACTTTTCCCCATTTGGTAATGTCAGTGTGATAGCTGTTGGAGACTTCTATCAGTTGCCTCCCGTTAAAGGGAAACCTCTGTATAGCTGTCCGCTTGGTGTGGACCTGTGGTGTGGTTTTAGTATAGTGGAGTTGACAACCATAGTTAGGCAGAAGAATAGTGTGTTTACAGCGTTGCTGAACAGGTTGAGAGTGCATTCAAAGGCCACCCCCATGTTAGCTAGTGATGTTGAAATATTAAAGGCTTGCGAGACAGGGGAAGAGAGCTCTGCTTTGCATATTTTTCCAACAAATATGCAAGTACTCGTACTTGTACTCATACTCGTCGTCCTCCGCTTATCCGGGTCTGGGTC
>NW_026080288.1:0-1067 GCF_006386435.1 Epinephelus moara | reverse complement strand
TTCATGCCTCCTTGACTCTGAGCTCTGTTGTCTGCTGTTGGTCGTCCGTTGATGTCCCGTACCTCTTTGGGCTGTGTTTTGTTCAATTTCATTGTACCTTGGAGTGTCAAGGTGATGTGCTCTGTGGTTGGGCTGGCTTGAGACTCCTCTGGCTCCTGCTGGAGGCTCTCTTCTTTTAACTGCTGTTCTTGTATTGTGTCCAATAGTTGACTCATTTGCTGCAGTCTGCCTTCAGTTCTCCGGCTGATCCCTTGCAGTTCTTTGAGCAGCTCCTGTCCTCGGGTGTCGATCAGTGACGCACCTCCGGGGGTGTGTCCTTGGAGACTGTGATCACTTTCATTGTGTGGCTCCCTTTCCATCGGTGGGTCTGGATATAGTGGTGGGCCAATGGTAGCTGGCCTTCGGCGATCTTCTTCCTCGCGCATCTGGCGGTTCTCTGTCTCCCATTCCAACATCTGTTGCCAGTGCTCATAACCAAAGGTACTCATGGGCCTGGGTTTCAGTTCCTCAATCTTTCCTTTTTTCTTATGCAATTCTATTGCGGGGGAGCCAGGTCTCTCCGCGGAGAGGCTCAAACAGCTTTTATGGTGAGCTTTGCCTCTGTTTTTCAGCTGCTTCTGTCTCCCTCTTTCTTTTCATCCCGCAGGTGGTGTTTGTTCTTCAGTGGAGCGAGAGCCTTCATTACTGGCGCTGTCTGTCAGATCTCTAGCTGTAGTTCTGGTGCAGTCACTGCTCCTTCTACCACAATGTTTGTATATCATTGGAGGTTGTCCAGTTTCACTCTCAGTGAACTCTCCATCCCCTCGTCACTTGTCGACCCATCAGTGCTCTCTGTTTCTGAGAGTGGTTCTGTTTCCAGTTTTAACTTCTTCCTCGGCCCCTGTAGCCCCCTCCTATTGGGTCTCTGCTCATTATTTTTTGTCAGGGTTACTGTGAATCTCCCTTCTAATTGGCCCTCCATTTCCGTAACTTTTGAGCCTTTTAGTGCGTACTGTCCCATTGCTGGCTGTGTTGGCTCCTGTAGGTATGGGGACGGTGGTGGTATGGGTGGGGGTGGTGCTGTGGGC
>NW_026080287.1:1165-3123 GCF_006386435.1 Epinephelus moara | reverse complement strand
TCCGCCTCGCCCGGTCTGCGAAACTAGAGGCCAATATCTCAAGAACAAGTTGAGGGAGTTTCCTCAAATTTGGCACAAATGACCACTTGGACTTAAAAATGAACTCATTAGAATTTGGTGGTTGAAGGTCAAGGCTATTGTGATCTCACAAAACATGTTTTTGAAATAACTCAAGAGGCTATATGCTAATTACGACAAAACCTCAGAAAATAGCATATAATGGTAAAGTGATGACAAAGGTCAAAGGCATAATTAATAACATTAATTATGACAGCATTCCACTTAGTTTCAGTTCACTATTTGTTACAACTGCACTTTTCCAGCTATGTCAAGTCAAAACAGTAAATAGCGCAAGTGAGTAATTGCACTGAACACAATTCTTTTTTTCTTTTTTTTTAAGATATTTTTTGGGCATTTTTGCCTTTATAGATAGGACAGTTAAACGTGAAGGGGGTGGAGAGAGAGGGGTAATGACATGCAGCAAATGGCCACAGGCTGGAGTCAAACCTGGGCCGCTGTGGCAACAGCCTTGTACATGGGGCGCCTGCTCTATCCACTAAGCCACCGACACCCCCACAGTTCTTTATTCATTATTATCAAAGGGGCATCACCATTATGCTTGCAATTGAAACAGCAGCTTGATATGAGTCTTTGACATTTCAGACGTCAGAGTAGCTTAAAGCATGGAGTTTTCAAACTTAGACGATAGCTAAACACCGTTTCTCCTTCTTGCCAATATGGAGTGAAACAGTTGAGAGGGGTGCCATATCCATGTATTGCAGCTGTCTGTTTACGCACAGTGGAGGCATAGCAGTTCGCTCGAGCCTGACTCAGTTGGGGGGCAGCGGGCTGCATCCCTCTAGGAGGTTGTTACGGACTCAAACCTGACAGAATCAGGGGACTGTTCACAACATTCCTCGAGGGGTTTAGTTGCTTGCTCAAACCCGATAGAGTTGGGGGGCAGCGAGCTGCTTACCTCCAGAGTTAGCCACCGCAAGGTGAAGCTGGTTTTCCGGGTCGCAACTGCAGAGGCTTCCCATTTCCTCATTAAAACACAGAATCTCCCTCCAGTAGAAGTGTCCGGCTGTCCGGTGTCTAAGAAAATAATCCATACTGTGGCCACACTCACATCTGTTGGCTCAAGGAAACTAAAGTTAGCAGCACTACAGTGACATCACTCTCCAAAAAAAAGGGGAAAAAAAGGAGAGAGAGAGAGACGATGGCAAGGCAGCAGGGCCCTTCTTGTGTAGGTTGTAATGATAGGGAAAAAAAAGAAAAGAAAAGAAAAAAGAAACATGACTACTGTGTGTTATGTTTGGGAATTGAGCATACAGTGCTGCTTGTGATAATCCAGCTTCATGCATGAACTGCTTCTGCATGTCTGCTAGACAAAGGGTAGCCCGTTACCATTCATTTGGCAGACGTCCACCAGTCCCTTCTCAGGGCCCGCAGCCAGCTAAGCGCTCTAGGTTGGCGGGTCTGGTAGTGGGGGACAGGGGCCCATCAGGGTGCTCCCCCGCCTCCATTATTACAGTTTCAGTAGGGGGTGAGGAGACTGTGTCACATAGGAACTTCCCTGCTCCTGGGCCCTCTGCTGGGTTGGATAGGATGCCCTCCTCCCCTTGGTCAGAGGAGGAGATAGACATTCTTGGCCTTGAGCCCTTACAGAATGATGAGTTGGCCTCAGAGGGGCAGCAGGTGCCTGTACAGGAGAATGACCAGCAGTCACCTCTCCTTCAGGAAATTATTGGCTGGGCTGCTTTGGCTCTGGGGCTTGATCAATCAATCAATCAATCAATCAATTTTATTTATAAAGCCCAATATCACAAATCACAATTTGCCTCACAGGGCTTTACAGCATACGACATCCCTCTGTCCTTATGACCCTCGCAGCGGATAAGGAAAAACTCCCCAAAAAAACCCCTTTAACGGGGAAACAAAACGGTAGAAACCTCAGG
>NW_026080287.1:0-634 GCF_006386435.1 Epinephelus moara | reverse complement strand
TAAGTCTAGTCTTAAATGTGGAGACAGTGTCTGCCTCCCGGACCGTAACAGGAAGATGATTCCACAGGAGAGGAGCCTGATAGCTGAAGGCTCTAGCTCCTGATCTACTTTTGGAGACTTTAGGGACCACGAGTAACCCTGCGTTCTCAGAGCGCAGTGTTCTGGTGGGATAATATGGCACTATGAGCTCACTAAGATACAAAAGGGATCCAAATAGGCCGCTCCCACACTTAACCTTCCTCTTCTTGGATTTTCTCCTGAGAGGACTGATTGGTGGATCTCTCCACCTGATCTCAAGGAGTTATGTACCCTACCTAGTTGGTCCCCCTAATGGCCCCCAACTGACATTATTCCTCCTCATCCAAATCCACAGACTAGATCTAGCTGCTTCATCTGACATTTCGTTCACTGTTTTCCCCCAGGAGCGAGACAGCTGATATGGCTATGAATCCCCTACACCTTCTACTGGACAAATCCTAGTTTTCCACCCTCGCTGCTCAGCCTCTGCTCCTAAGTCTACGTACCTAAGCTTTTTTCTTTCATAGGCTTCTTCCACTGAGTCTTCCCAAGGAACTGTCAGCTCAATGAAATAAACTATCCTTGACTCACTGACCACAACACTATGTCAGGCCTC
>NW_026080286.1:0-1075 GCF_006386435.1 Epinephelus moara | reverse complement strand
CTGAACTAGAAACTCAGAGAGGTGTATAGGACTGTGTCTCCGAGTCCTGGTCTCAACTCTGGGTTGTCAGTGTGTCTCCGAGTCCTGGTCTCAACTCTGGGTTGTCAGGGATTTAAATTACTAATAAAGTTTGCCAAGTTCCTAGAAATGAGAGCAGCTCCATCCAAAGTGGGATGAATGCCATCTCTCCTAATAAGACCAGGTTTTCCCCAGAAAGTTTGCCAATTATTAACGAAACCCACATCTTTTGCTGGACACCACCTGGACAGCCATCGATTAAATGATGACATGCGGCTAAACATGTCATCACTGGTCAGATTTGGGAGGGGTCCAGAGAAAACTACGGAGTCCGACATCGTTTTTGCATATTCACACACCGAGGCAATATTAATTTTAGTGACCTCCGATTGGCGTAACCGGGTGTCATTGCCGCCGACGTGAATAACAATCTTACTGAATCTACGTTTAGCTTTAGCCAGCAGTTTTAAATTTGATTCAGGGATACATTTGATTATGGCCGCTGGTGTTGCTAACTTCACGTTTCTCAGAATAGAGCTGCCAATAACCAGAGTTTTATCCTCAGCGGGTTTGTCGCTGAGTGGGGAATCGCTTCACCATTTCCAGAGACAACAACGTTGACCAGGTGTATCTGCAGATGAACAGCTTGACGGCTGAAGATTCTGCTGTTTATTATTGTGCTCGAGACACACAGTGACACAGGAAGCCACAGAGCTTTACAAAAACTCAACATGTCAAACTAAGTCAATACTAGGCGTTCTGCTTTTCACTTTCACAGAATCAGCTTCAGTTCAACATCTTCAACACACTCAGAGAAACACAGTCTCAATAAAACCTCCTCATTCAGACAATTTTTATTGCAGCTCTGGTGTTCTCCAATATGTAGTTGAGACTGGGAACATTAAATATTCCTTTCACCTAAGTGTAACTGTCACTGTGAACTGTTAGATTTTAAGTTATTTATATAATAAATACATATTTTTCACGTCAAAAGAAAGATTCATAACACAACTTAAAATTTTCACTACTGAAAACAGTTCATCCTTCTTTTATAGCC
>NW_026080285.1:0-1431 GCF_006386435.1 Epinephelus moara | reverse complement strand
TCTGATGCCGTGATCGCCCACACAGAGCTGCTGTTAATTCTCTTTCTCTGAGGTTTTGTAATTTTTTGAAGTATCTGCTAAATATCACATGGCAGACAGAGTATTTTTTGGGGACAGCCCTTACTGTCTCTCCCCACCTCACCTCATTTAAATCAGATTTTAGTATGTGTGTATCAGTTTTTCTCATCAACTCTCCTTGCATGCTGAAAAAAGGAGTAACATGCAGCCTAGGTAAAATGTGTTAAGTTGTCATTGGGTTTTTTAAAGGGTGTTACAACCATCCTCATCCCTTTAGCCATAGTTCAGCTAGCTGTATTGGCATGATAGTTTAAAATTAGCAAAGATGGGAGGCCTCACATGTTACCTTGGACACTACTCTCTAATCAAAGTTACAAAATTCTTATTTCAACAGTATCAGTACAAATGAAAATTGAGACTTGGTTCCAAAAAACTACTTTTACACTTGAAAATTAATGTTTTGACTGTAAAATCTGCACACTTTTTCACATAGCTGTGAAATTTCACATGCAAAGTCAGGAAGGAAGTGGTCATACATAAAAGTATTAAACGATTAGTAGGTCACCCCATCTTGATGAAAGTGGTTATGAAACCATCCTTTTGTTACATCTCGCCATGTCCTTTTAGTTAAAATAGATCTCATAGATTGTTTTTTTTATTATTATTTTAACGTCCATTCAAAGTAAAAACAAAAAAAACTTTAATACAGCTTAAATACATTTTGCAAGTACTGTGAAAAAATGCCAATAACTCATTAAAGTTGTTGGTATTTCCATATCCTACATACATACATTTACATATACTACATATACCATATAAGATTTTATATCACAAGTTGAAAAAACAATGAAGTCACTTTATATATACTCTGATCAGCCAAAACATTAAAACCACTCACAGGTGAAGTGAACAATGATCATCTTGTCACAATGCAATGTTCTGCTGGGACCCACTTAAACACCAGTGCAGACCAGGCACCCCCCATTATGGCAACGACACCCCCTAGTAGCTGTGCCCCCCCAGCAGGACAGTGTGCCATGCCACATCACAAAAACTGCTAAGGAATGGTCCTAGGAACCAGACAACCCACAGAACTCAAAAGATCTGAAGCCAACGCGTTGGTGCCAGACACCAAGGGACACCCCCAGAGGTCCTGTGTCCATGCCTTAACAGGTCAGAGCCAAGTCTAGTCCAAGGAGCACCCACCGTGGATCAGGGGTACCTCTGGGGTACCAGCACCTCCCTCAAATGTTCAATCAGGTTGGGATCTGGGGTGTTTGGAGGTCAGGTTGATGCCTTGAGCTCTTTGTCCCGTTCCTTAGGTCATGCCTGAGCAGTTTCTGTGGTGTGGCATGGTGCATTGTCTTGTTGGGGGGCCACTGCCATCCATAGGTGCTGTTCCCAGTGTTTGAG
>NW_026080284.1:0-1527 GCF_006386435.1 Epinephelus moara | reverse complement strand
AGCTTTTGTTTTGCTAATTAAGGACTGCATGCAGCTCACACAGACAGCAAAATGGCTGAAAGTTTGTCAAACAAATCCTTCCAGATCCCAAACCGTGGGTCCCATCTTCAATCTGAAAGCATCACCTGATAGATAAATTTGTTCTGAACGCAGAAATATAAAGTTTATATGTCTATGGACTGAAAAATGTCACCTTAATCACAAGTTTACAGTCTGTTGGCCCTCATCTTTTCTTACAGAGATCATCATGAGGACTGGTGTCCTGCACCTTCTAATGTTCCTAAAATCCAAACTGTTCAAGTTATGACAAAGTCCTTCACAAGTAATGTTCAGCAGGGGTAGAGCTGTAATTTGTGCAAGTTTGAAGCAGTTATGATAAACGGTAGAGGAGCACATAATTTTTGTTCGACAGAATTTATCAAAAACGCCATCTTACATTCAAAGTCCGACAGCGCACTTCCTGTTGGAGTTAGGTCAGGGGTTGCAGAACGACATTTGTAGGTCTTTATGAGACGAACGCGACAGTTTTGGTTTGGTCTTTCTAAGTGGTTCCTACCCGTCGCAGCGGGCATTTTAGTGTGTCTAGGGGGCACAACAAATCGTCAGGAGGTTTTGGCGCACATCACATGAAACGCGTCATAAAATCAAAACCGGTCGAGGATTGAAAAAGTTACGCACAATAATTGATAAGGACACGTTGAACAATAATGTGTGCGAGTTTGAAGCCGATACGATAAACGGTGTAGGAGGAGATGTTTTTTAAAGGAATATTTTTTTTTAGGAAAAATCTTACTTTGAAAGGAAATAGCTCACTTCCTGTTGGGTTTAGGTCCGAGGTGCCAGGAGATGATTTTTAGCTCTTGATGAGACGAACACGGCTGTTTTGGTTTGATCTTCCTACGACGTTCCTACTGGCTGCAGCGGCCATTTTAGTGGTCTGAACAGTTAGGTGGCGCAAGAGAGCCCATTTTGGCACTTTTCAGATTAATTTTTTCATTTTATAAAATTTTTCGCCAGTCCTGACATGCGTGCCAATTTTGGTGAGTTTTGGAGCATGTTTAGGGGGTCAAATTCCAGTTTAAAGTCACGTTGGATGAAACAAACAATAATAACAATAATTAAAGCTGCCAAGCAGCGTTGGTAGGGACCTTGGCCCCTCGCCGTCGTCACCCAGCTCAAGTTGTAGACATAAGCCATGTGACCTAATGAAAGTCTGACATGTGTGATGATCAAACAACACATCCATAGTCATTTGAAATCATGTGACCTAGTGAACGCTTGAGTGATGTGTACCGGCTGTTGTGAGGATCTAAGTGCAGCAAACAGACACAAATATATACCAAGACCTACAATTGTTGAATTAATAACTGATTGTATACATATGTGACACTAATCATATGTGTATAATAACAGTAGAAGTATGACACACACTAATATATACTTCCCACATGTTGTACCACAATAGCCAGAATCATAAGTCAAACTCAAGTTTCAAAACTGTAAAGGCTTCTCATGAAGGTGGTGTGA
>NW_026080283.1:0-3000 GCF_006386435.1 Epinephelus moara | reverse complement strand
CGTCAGTTTTATTTATGTTGTATTCCCGAAATTAATCAGGTAGAGAGGTGTGTGTATCCTCCACTACACCCACGGGTGCCTCCTTTTCCCTCTTCACCTCTGTCACTCCTAACACATCTATGGGTGCGTCAGTGGCTGCTGTAGCGCTATAATTAGTGGCTGGATGTGACACATGTTTCCAATTTGCTACGTCTGGTCACTGCACTGGAGGAGGGGGTGTGGGGGAGTGAGGTAGAGATAGAGACAGACGGGAAGTGACAGGAGGGAAAAGGGGGAAGAGAAGGATGGGAGGAAGCCGGGAGAGAAGGAGGCCGTTGATATAGAGGCGTCACGAGAGGGAGAAAAATATGAGAAAGAGGGTGTAGGGGAGAAGGAAGAGAAGGAGCCGGAGATTGCTCACAGAGGCGGAAAGAAAGATGGGAGGAGAGGTGGAGGGCAGCTGCAGGTGGACGGTCTAAACTTCAAAGCAGAACATCCAGCAGAGGTCTCGGGGTTAACAATGTGACAGTCCATTTGCTACACAGACGAGATGTGAACCATACATGTGCTCCTGCGCCTGATTGATACAGACTACTGCTTCTGCTTACTTTTCGCCTCATTTCAGAAGTACAAACCAGACGTGTGTGGGCTCAGGACTTCTGGACCTTGGAAGATGCGCACAATTTGGACAAGCATGGGCTCTTAACATATTTTTTAGCCCAGGGCCAAAACCTATTTTGCCCCAAGGCAGCTGAAACTAAAGTAGTGCTCTTGTCATGTAGAGACCGAGGAGAGGAGAAACAAGTACATAGAAGTGTGTAAAAAGAGCCAAGAAAATAAACTGGAGGAATGACTAAGCTGATTAACTATGAATAGTAAGCTTCATGAATAAGCTTCGTAGTATACAATAGGCTTTGTATTTTGAATATATGAGTGAGCAAATCTGTGGAAATGACTATGGAGTCTGGCGTCAAAGCCTCCACCCCTCTAATTGCCAGCCAGGCCCCGTTCTTTAAGCCCCAACACCCACCTAACACTAAACTCCATTAGGAGACAATAGCGTGGAATCACCTGTAAGGCCTCAAAAGCCTGAGCTGTTAGCTTCTCAGTGAAAATTACCCTCCCGTGTCCAACTCTACTCCCTGTTGGGTGAATCCACCCACTGCTGACAAAAAGCCCTCATTAAGGGCTTCATGCCTGGCTCCACAGCGGGGGCCCACGCACAGTCACATCTGTGGAGAGGGGAGAAACCAGGCAGGCCATAGCCTACAGCACATTAAAAACCTGTTAGACTCTTAAAAAGCCAGTGGCATGGGTGTGAGCTGGAGATGGCAGGGCTGCCTACAACAGAGGGTCGAAATGTGCTTTCGTAGTTCTTTGCAGTATAAAGTGAGTCATTGAGGCAAAGGTTCAAGAAATGGGAGCCACGCAGGGCCAGTGTTCCTTTGACGCTGATAGTTTGATGGCCTTTGTACAGTATTTATTAAGATGAAACATAAAAACAGGGACGTCCGAGTGGGGGGACATGGGGGTCTGAAAGCCTGAAACTCACTGAATACATCAATTGAAAGGCTGAACTTTGTATAAGAAATAGTGGGAGCTCTCTAAGGCTCCTCTCACCCTTTAAAGACGCAAAATGGTTTAGCCCGCCACAGCAAGAGCTGAGAGAGTGCTAGCAACGCTGGAGCACCAATGTACACTGTCATGTCTTTCCCCGAGTAAGGAAAACCAGGGTCCACAAAAGAAAAGAAAGATTTTTTTTGTGTAAAAAAATCTGTACATTGAAAAAGGTAGGAGAGACAGAGATTGGAAGATGGGGGGGCCACAGACACTGCCTATGCATAGGGCCTAGAATTTGATGCTACGCCCCTGCATATGAAATATCATGGATCCAATTTGTGTCCACAAATGAAGTCAGGTTTTGCAAAGTTGAAGTCTGGTGTCAATAAAGAATCCCCCCTTCACCTCTATACAAGCCGCCTTGTTATTCCTCAGGCCCCCTCCCCCCTCCTCCTCCTCACCGCCACCGGGCGTCTATTCAGACACTGGGAAATTGGCAGAGGTGTGAGAAAAGTGGTGTCGGTCGTTAAGGCCCGACGGCCGAGAGGTGTTTAAAATGACATTTCCTCAGCTAATGCCTGACACCTTCTCCAGAGGAAAAGAGGAAAAATGCAAATGAGCGTGGCCGAGTGGGCAGACGGGGTGTTCGAGAGGCCTGCGGGCCGGGGCCTAGACTTTAATCAAGGTCATCCGGCAACAGCAATTAGAGCATCACACACACACGTCTTTATTATCCGACACACTGCTTCTGTCTGTTCACCCTGCAGCTTACAGGGACTTTACCAACAAGAAGAACTACAGCTGGATTATCCACAATAATCAACGTGAGGGTGACGAATTCAGGGCAGCTGTGACACAGAGCACCCTGCCTCTGCTCAAGGTGTATACATTTATCTAATTACTCTGTGAACCTCTGTTAGACTGCAAACTATAGTGATGGAATGATGATATTTTGGGATTAAGAGCAAAATAGCCTGATGGAACTTTATGGTGTTTGGTGTGTCATGTTGCATTACTGCAAGAGTGCACTTAGAGTTGCTTGCATTCTTTAAATGTTGTCTAAATCCCTTCTTCTCTGCAGAAGTTGCATGTCACACTTCCAACATGCAATTAAAGTAATTATTCCATCCGTGTTTTTCCTCTTTCGTTGGCTGCAAAACTTCCAGTTCAAACATGCAATTAAGCGACCAGTAAAAATGTGAGAAGTGCTCTTACCTTTCGTTCAGGGAATTCCAGTAGATGGGCTCCATATTGCTGGCCGTCGTCCCCAGTAAATCCAGTATGAATATCAGCAGGATCCAAAATCCATTTCCACTTCCTCGACACGCCATTTCAACCCTGACACCCAGCATATGTAGCCCCATTTAACAGAAATGGGCGATATTTTATGCTGTTTTCAATGCTGTGGCGAGGAGATTGCTCAAAACAATGGATGTGCGACTACAGCCGAGCAGGCTATAG
>NW_026080282.1:0-1045 GCF_006386435.1 Epinephelus moara | reverse complement strand
CGTAACCAGCTTTTCAACAAGAATTTGGACAGAGAGTTTGTTTTTCTCTGTCTGCAAATCCCTGTCTGGTGTTACATGCAGCACAGGTTCAGCACCTGTCTCAGGTACACTGAGTGCTGGTGCTGGTGCTGCTGCTGGTTCTAGTGCTGGTGCTGGTGTGGCTCTGTCCTCTGATCCCTCTAATATCTGCACAGGAAGAGAGTACCAAGACAGCTTGGTGCTCTCTTCTTGGGCAGATGTTAGGTCAAAGCTCACACTGTCATCATCCTCAGGGTCGACAACCGTCAGATCTGCACACGTTGTTTTGCGACATAAACTGACGCTGCCCATGAATGATGTTATCATGGAGCTAGCGTGCTTGACCATGTCAGTCAGTCTGTGAGTCTGCAACCTAAACCGACTCTTCTTGTCCCGGCCTGTGCAGATGGAGGAGTTGATGCTCTTGAAAATCTCCTCAGACATCATCTTGGTAAGGCTCTGAGAGCTGACACCTGGATCCTGAACATTGACGCCCAGAGCCTGAGCAAAAACCTCAGGGACTACACTGCCCAGTGTGGACGCAACGCTCTCTTCGGTGACCGATTGATTTTCTGCCACATTTGTCAAGGTGGAGTCAGTCAGGTACACTATCAGATCCACGAGCAGCTCCGCCAACATATCTTTGGTGGCCTCATCAGTTTTCCCATCCTTCAGCTTTTGGAGCTGCACTCCTGACAGCTGCTGGAAAAACCTCTCCACAATTGGACGAACTTGGTCCACTCCCAACTGAGATGACTCCGTTGTCCGTGATGGTGCCATGATGAGTTCTGAGTTGAAGCTCTCATCGTCATCATCCTTAGTGTCAACAACCTTCAGACCTGCACATCTTGTTCTGAGACATAAATTGACACTGCCCATGAATGATGTTATCATGGAGCTAGCGTGTTTGATCATGTCAGTCAGTCTGTGAGTCTGCAACCTAAACCGACTCTTCTTGTCCCGGCCTGTGCAGATGGAGGAGTTGATGCTCTTGGAAATCTCCTCAGACATCATCTTGGTAAGGCTC
>NW_026080281.1:0-1128 GCF_006386435.1 Epinephelus moara | reverse complement strand
GTCTCTGAAGTGACCCAGTGGTTGGTCACCGATTTGTCTCTGATGTCAGGAAGCTGAGTAAAAGTCCATTAGTGTAAATCCAAAATAAACAGGCTTGATCACCCTACAAAACGCTAGCTTGTACTGGTCATCAGGGTCCACCTTCATGGTCCAGAAACCATTTGCTACGTCCACGGTTGAGAAGAAACGAGCCCCTTTTACTTTAGCCAGTTCTTGGTCCAAGTGAATCATGGGCCAACGGGAAAGTGGGACTGTTTGTTCAGTGGGCGGTAGTCAATGGTGAGATGCCACTTACCAGTCGGCTTCAAGACTGGCCAAATTGGGGAGATGTATGTTGAGTTGCACTCACGGATGATTTGCTTCTCCAGCAATTTGTCCAAGATCTCCTGGATAGACTCACAAGCAGCCAAAGGAATTTTGTACTGGCGTACAAAGGTTGGCGGGGCCTTCGGGTCAGTTGGGATGCACACCGTGTGGAGGTTGGTGACCCCACAGTCATGCGAGTCCCTTGAAAAGATCGATTGGAAATCAAGGAATAGGTTCCGGAGTGCATCTCTCTGCTCTTGTGTTGTAAGAGCATCAGCTTTTGCAAGCTGTTGGACAATTTCGGACTCAAAGCCAGGGTTTGTTTCCTGTGGTGAGGGCTGGGTTTCGCCACTGTTGGAGTCTAGGTCTCCCGGCTGAGTCACGAGGGCGTACACGACCATGTCACCTTCGGCACCCAGAGTTGCGCCACAGATTGCCTTATGCTCAAGAGTCACGTGGCGGGCGATGGTGATCACTTTGGTCGGGAAAGTGAAAAGGACTTCGCTAAGGTCATCACCTCTAGCTAGGGATGAGGGTAACTCACCAATGACAGGTACTGACAACTCAAAGTCATGAAATGAGCTGTCAACCAGCATCCCTAACGGTTGCCATGCGGTTACTTGAATCGGAACGTGGGTCAGATTCTGAACCAGCAGGTAGGTTGAGCGATTGTTCAACTCTAGCAGGGGCGTGCCGCAGACTGTCAGGTTTAGTTCTTGAAAGCGAGGCAAGGGTTGGAAAAATGCTTGTAAGCCAGACATTTTCTGTCCCTTCAGGAGTGCAAGGCAGATGGGGAACCCCACTGTCCTTGCAGGAACCGTG
>NW_026080280.1:0-1188 GCF_006386435.1 Epinephelus moara | reverse complement strand
GATGAAGCGGTTAGAAGATGAATGAATGAATGTAATATTCTGTACCTGTGTGCACAGCACTGCACTACACAGGAAAAAAAATTAGCAGCCTCATAACCCATGACACTGAGCTTAATGATCTCTTTTCACTCACACCAGGTAACAAGCACACATGCTCTTTTTTCCATTTACACACCAGAAAATAAGCAACACTGTGAGCTAATACTTCAACTCGGTGGCTAACACACCATGAGGACATGAAAGTAAACACACGGTGAGCTAACGCTTCAACTCAGTGGCGAACACACCACGAGGGCTTGCTAACTCACGAAGCTAACACACACTCACAGCACTCACCGGGAAAAGAAATTTAATCAACACAGGTAAAATTCCCAGGGTCGCTTTTCCGTGGTCCACCAGACACTCCCGAATCGGCTCGAACAGTTCCTCTTCTTCCACAGCTCCTCGGTATTTACGGTAAGGAGTATTTTTCCGACTTTTTCCACTCCGACTTCTGCGTCTCTGCGCTCGTCCTGCCGCTGCTCGGTGCTCTGGGTGTGTATCGCACTGTTGCCAACTCCTCAGTAAGAAAAGTAGCTATTGGCTGTCCTAAAAGTCGCTAGAAGTCGCTAAATGACGTCATCGCCTAATTTGCATAATTGTCCATATGCATGTAATTGTAATGGCTGCTGTAGGAGAGAGGAATAACGTCGTGGGAGAGACAAAAACTGAGTAAAAAAACACCCTGAATATGTTTAGAACTACAAATGAACCTTCTTTCAGTGATTTATATTAGACAAAGAAAATTTTACATTTACATCACGCCCTGACTGTAAACCAGGTCGGGATCAGCCAGCGGCGGTTCCGCGCATGCGCGATTCACTTGCAGTGTGGACGTGGAGGGGTTAACGTCTCCTGCTCTGACTGCTGGTGGTGAGGGAGGACTGGGCCGTCTGTGAGTGCTTTGGGGCGAGAGGGGAGCCCACGGCAGCATCTGCTGCTCGTTGAGAAGAATAAGAATGATACGTGCTCTCACAACAGAGTCTCCAGAAGTCTTCAATAACATCAGAAAAAGTCGCTAGATTTGTCACTAGTCGCTTTTTTGAAAAAGAGTTGCTAGAGGGGTCTGAAAAGTCGCTAAATATAGCGACAAAGTCGCTAATTTGGCAACACTGGTGTATCGTCCGCGTCTCACTACCTCGCACCAAG
>NW_026080279.1:0-1108 GCF_006386435.1 Epinephelus moara | reverse complement strand
GTGGAGAGGCAGCTTAACCTACTTCCACTCTGTTTCGCTCAGGCAACAGGGCATTACGGTGGAAACCCAGTTAAATACCACTGCTAACAGTAACAACTCTGCACACACAGTAATTGCTGGTAATTGTTGGTTAAACTATTTTGCGAACTGTTTTCTTGAAGAGAACGTGAAGAAAAGTAATACAAAG
This sequence comes from Epinephelus moara, assembly GCF_006386435.1. Taxonomy (NCBI): domain Eukaryota; kingdom Metazoa; phylum Chordata; class Actinopteri; order Perciformes; family Serranidae; genus Epinephelus; species Epinephelus moara. Next base: position 921 of record NW_026080279.1, on the reverse strand, counting down.
AGGTTTATTTACAACCTAGTTATAGATAGCATGTATTTACTTTTCATTTCAGAACCACACATAGGCCTACCTGTATGGAAGAATGAGCATGTGTTGATAGTGTGGCAGAAATGAAAATGAAAAATAAAGACACACTTGGGTTGTTCTTATCAGACACGATTCAGTGGATCAGGCTTCAGTTACCAGCCAGTCACAGCACCACCTGTACACTATACCTTCATCATTTACTCTCAGCTCAGAGTCAACCCTGCATGACCTTCTGTTCCAACTCTGCTGTTAGTGTCTTACATCAGAAATTTCTTGCTGTAGGCTGTTTGGTCTAAAGAATGATTTACAGGACTTCAGAAATAGGACACAGCAACATAAGCTGGCAGCTCCACCCGGTCCGCTGTCATCGGCCATCTTTGCCTTTGTTTGGAGGAATCGCGGTTCGATTACTTTCCCCTGTGACCTGCCTATGACCTGAGTGACGTAACTTCAACACTTTGCCACTCGTACCCACAAACTTGAATTTGTGTTCACAGTGAGGACTTCGTAGTCGTAGAAATTAGAGTTGTATTCACAAGACTTTGCACTCACAGCTTTAAGATTCATACTCACATAAAAACAATCCTAACCCGAACAATTTCACAGACTCACGTATATGACAGCAGAATTGTGTGTACAACAATTTTATTGACATACAAATGTTTAACATTACGAATACGAATGGTTAAAATTATGCACACATCTTTCTGATGGCTGTCTTACACCATATTCTGCCTCCTACAATAGTGGAAACAGGTTGAATGAAACATTGTTATAAACAGGTATTTATTTATTACATTAATTACTTTACATAGAAAATACATTCACCATGTTTATTACCCCACAAAGAAATGTGTTTTTGGGAAGAGATTTGAATGTAAACAAAGAACTAGC
>NW_026080278.1:0-1023 GCF_006386435.1 Epinephelus moara | reverse complement strand
TTCCCACAATGCAATGCGCCTATTTGTAACGAACATATAACTTAGCTAAATTTGTCCTAATAACATTAACACAAAGCCATAACGTAACGTTAAGTCTGCTAAACTAACGTTAACGTTAACATTAGCGAGCTGTCAAGAAGAAAACAACATGACATAACATTACATAACTTAAAATCTATCGTTCAGTTATATTTTTTGTTATTAGGAACAGAGCAGGACACAGAGGCCCTCATCCATTGGCGATCCGCCAATGAAGCCCTCTTCAGTGGGCGGCGAAATGCTGCCCAAGAAGGATTTGAGTAAGTTAGGTTTTTAATAGTTACCTTAGTGTGCTTGCTAGGTATATATTTCAAGTGTTATGACAATGTTATATATCAGGAGCTCGTATTTTCATGAACATAACTACTTTTCATTGCTGTTTTTTGACGGAGAATTCGTCCGGGAGAAAGGTTTGGTGGGCAAAATCGAGCCCACCAAAGTGAAGAGAAAGTAGGAGAACCTTAAGCAAAAATACAAGGCAAGTTATCTAGCTATGTTGCCTATTTAGCAGAAGCTGTTGCATCCTAAAATTCTGTTAGACCTCCTACAATGCCATTACTTAATGTGCTGCTGAGCTAAGCAAACATGAGAACAGATGCAGTTGCCAGATGCTGTGTGTGTGTGTGTGTGTGTGTGTGTGAGTGTGTGAGTGTGTGAGTGTGTGAGTGAGTGAGTGAGTGAGTGAGAGCTGAAGGCCCCAAGGACAGGGGTTAGCACAGAGGGAGGAGAGGCCACTGCCGCATCCTGGAAGTGGTTCACATTAATGGATGAGTCACTGGGCCGGAGGCCTAGCATTACGCCTCCGGTCACCATTGACTCATCCAACCAGGATGTGGTGGTGGTCTCCCCTCCCTCACCCAGGGAACCCCAGAATGAGACAGGTACCCCTGCGAAAAGGAGGAGGGAGCCAGACTGGGTCCACCTTTTTAGGCAGGTCACAGAGAGGGATGAAGAGAGAGAGAAGGATTTGCTTGAGAGAGAGGA
>NW_026080277.1:0-2908 GCF_006386435.1 Epinephelus moara | reverse complement strand
GGTGGGGAGAGACGACAGAACGGGTTGCATTTTCTTTTTTTTTTGTGATCAATTTTTTATTGGCAATTTTTTCCTTTTTTTAAAACAAAAAACACAAGAAAACGAACATTAATAGAAGACACAAAAACAATAAAGATACACCAATGACAAAAAACCACAAGAACCACAAACACTTATATGAGCATACACACACATACTAACATCCCGCCCCCCCCCCCCCCCACCCCCCACCCTCCAGGACCCATAACCAACCCTGCAAAGATCAAAACAATCAATCTGCTCAATCAGATCCAAAGAATAACTAATGAAGAGAATCATAAAAATGACCTTTAAGATAGGCCAACACCAAATTCAACAATCATTTGAAATTGAACACATCACACTTCTGCAGGTTCAGCGCCCGCTTGCATGGCATCAATAAATAAAGTCCATGAGCTAACATTTACAACTTTAGCACCATGCATACGGGCCACAGACATCTCCATACTAGCCAAGTCCACTACTGAGGATACCCATTTTTGAAAAGACAAGATGTGAGGAGCTTTCCATCTTTGAGCTATCATTCTTTTTGCAGCAGTAAGGCCGACCAATAACCAGCGCCGCGGCCTCATGGTCAAATTCAACCCATAAAAATCATTTAATAACAAAATAACTGGAGAAAAAGAAATAGCAACATCCAGCACCACTGACAACCTCCTAGCAACCCTTTCCCAAAATAATGATACTGCAGAGCATTCCCAGACCATATTAATAAAAGTACCAGGGGTTCCCAAGGAACATAAATCACAGTTGGGGTTTTGAGATAATTTCATGAGAAATCGTTTCCGGGGAGTGCAATATAATCTGTGTGCATAATTATAATGAATCATTTGATGATTGGGGTTCCTGGAAGAGACAGAGATATTAGACCAGACCATATTCCAATTGATTGCACCGGATGAAATAGAAAGATCTTGATGCCAGCAATGATGTACTTGCAAGGATTTTTCTGCGGCCTTATTAATAAGTGAGTAAAAACTAGAAACCAAGCCCTTAGTGGCTTTAACTGTACAAATTTTGTGGATGGGATGGGTCTTAAACTCCTCTCCCCAGGGGACCCCATATGCACGTAAAGCACTACGAAGTTGCAAATAAAAAAAGAAAGAGTTGCCAGGTAGGTTATAATGAGATTGGAGATCCTGGAATGCCCGAAGCCTATTATCCTCCAAAATGTCAGAAAGAGTGTGAATGCCTTTAACACTCCATTGACAGAAAGAAATAGGACGATTTTCTATACGGAGAGAAAAATTATGAAATAATGGTATATGAGGATGAAACTTCAGGTATGTATTAGTGTGTGATTCTACAATTCTCCATGTAACAATAAGATGAGAAATTATAGGTCCGAATTTAGATTTACAAGCCTTAAGAGGGATGTTAGAATAAATCACATCTTGAAGCCTGTGAGGACTTACTAACTCCTCTTCTATTGAACGCCAAGACACCTGGGCCTCTGGGTTAAGCCAGGTATGAAGAGCCCCAAGTGTGAAGGACCAGACATAAAATTTTAAATTAGGAATGCCTAGGCCACCAGAACTTTTTTGTCTCTGTAAAATAGACATTTTGAGGCGTGGGCATTTCCCTTTCCAAACATATTTTGTAATTAATTTTTGTAATTTTTTCCAGTAACCAGCAGGGGGTGATACAGGAAGCATGGAACTACAAAAGTTGATTCGAGGTAATATATTCATCTTAATAGAGAAGAGCGGATTTGGCCCAATTGATTTTGTATCCAGATATATTGCCAAAGTCATCAAAAACAGACAAAATATGTGAAGTTGACTGTGCTGCATCTCCTAAAAAAAGCAATATATCATCTGCATAAAGAGAAATATAGTGATCAGTGTTATGTGCTGTAATGGGAGTATGAGTAGACTGATGCACTGCCCGGGCAGGGGTTCTAGAGAAAGTGCAAATAACAAAGGAGACAAAACACAGCCTTGTCTAGAGCTTCTAGAAGCTGATCCTGTAAGTTTATTTAGCTCCTTTAACTTTAGCTTATATTGTAGTTATTCTATGTAGCGTGTGAAATAGAGTATGGTGAATGTGCTAGGAAAGGTAGTATCAGCCCTGTTTCTACCTGGAGCTCGCATGTACGGAGCTGAGAAAGCCATGTGTAAGTAAGGTAAAGGAGGTTATTGGGTTGGTGCGGGGAGGGGAGCAGTGAGACCTGGCATTAGGGGAGTGTCTCTGGGACGCCAGACATCACTGTCTAGCCTCCTGGAGGTGTCGTGGGACCAACTAGACGAAACACTGGTGAAAGGAGGTTCCTACCCGATGACCCCAAAGACATGCTAGTTATCACTGGTTTGTATAGTTAAGCCTTGCCATATTAGCTTATCATAGGGTTTAGGTTATTCACTGAGTGTTGATCCTTTCTCTAGAGCACAAACTTCTTGTGTTTATTTGAACTCATGTTCAACACAATAAGCAACGCAAGCAACCCTTGTTAAGAAATACAGTTAAAATAAATTAAGAAACAAGATACAGTGCAATTAAACCCCCGAAAGGATACAATAGTTTAAAAGTTAAGTTTAGAACTAATTTAAGAACAACTGACCCATTTAAAATAAGTTAAATGCCCACTTTAATATCCTAAAATAACTAAGGACTATTACACCCATTCTCTGCTTTTCCTGATCCAGTTCTTTACGGAGGATTTGAAGGAGTTGTAAGAGTTGATGGATTTGAGAGCAGCAGGTAACCTGTTCCACAACACTGCTGCTGAATATAAGAATGAGTTTTGACCTGTGGCTCTTTTACATTTAGCTGGTACTATGTCTGTTGAGCTCCCTCTAGTGGAGTGCCCGTGTAGCCCTCTGACCAAAGTTTCGTTTCGTCGTCCTCCGCTTATCCGGGTCCGGGTCGC
>NW_026080276.1:3468-6093 GCF_006386435.1 Epinephelus moara | reverse complement strand
GTGCATTTTTTTCACACAGATAGGCTCGGATTGGTAGTGTAATTATCTGACAACATAATGGAGTCTGCCATTTGCAGAGGCTGAGCTGCCTACAGAGACCAGACTTTTTCACAGCATATTCAGAGGACATGTAGCTAGTGGATCGTGAGGAGATGACTGCTGTATGTGACAAAAACTTTTCAAGCTTAGGAAGACTTAGAGAGCCTTTAAGTATACATTCAAGTCTCCGAAGGACAACTCTGCAATGCTGGCCTTTCTTAATTCCTTGAACCTTCAGCTGAGCAGTCCTCAAAGCTAGAAGCTCCTGTTACCTTATCTGAACTTAAAGATGCTCTGGACTAAAAGCAAAATCTCCTGGACTGGATGGTATTCCACCAGAATTGCTCCTGTTCCTGTGGAATCTGGTTGGCCCAGTTGTTTTAGATTCTATTAAATTTTCTCTTGTAGCTGAAAGCTTTCATTGGGATCAAAAAACAGCAATTATCTCTCTCCTTCTGAAAAAAGGTAAAGACCCAATGGAATGCTCAAGCTACAGTAACAGGCCTATACCCATTTTAAATTGTGATTTCAAATTGTTTGCAAAGGTCTTATCTAGACGACTGGTTGCTTGTATTTCATCTTTGGTCCACCCAGACTAAGCTGGCTTTATCAAAGGCCACTTGGCCTCAGACAACATCTGCCGTTTACTACATGTCATCGAAGCAGCTTGGGCTCAGGAACAGCCCTATGCCATTTTTACTCCTGATGCAGAGAAGGCTTTGGACTGTGTGGAGTGGCACTATTTATGGGTGGTTTTAAATCAATATCAATATGGTACGTAGCTCTACGCTGGTCCCACTGCACGCACACTCAACTGTTTTTTTCACGCTTTCCCTGAAACCTTTAGCACAGGCCATGGACGTCGGAACTATTTTCTGAGAGGGGGGGCGGGATTTTTGTTGGAAGAGGCAGGGGAAGCACACACACTTATCAATGATTAAGGATTTGATTTGAAGTTATTTTATAATAACATGCAGTTATAAGAGAACTAGAATGGATGAACACGGCATCTTAATTGTTAAGAAAATGAAACTTTGATAACTAAAATCAAGCCATTTAAGGAACATAACATTATTTGTAACCTTGAATGAAAAAAAGAAAAGTCTGCGCTCCTGACTCAGGGCTTTCATGCATTTCCAAAAGTGGACCTTCTCTCAGTTGACCTACTGATGAAGATTTTAAGCAGGGTCGAGACATTGCTTTCATCCATAAGGTCACTGTGAGCGTTCATAATGGCCAAATGTGTTAGTCTCTCCTGCGTCATGGTGTTGTGCAGGCAGGTTTTCAGCCTGCGCAAGGCTGAATGTATGTATAGGGGACATACATGTAAAAATGTAAGAATTTAGTAACACAGATTTGTTTATTTCATTGATATAAAAAATAATATAAAATACAGGCACTTGGAAGGACATGTAATGATGGCAAATTTGGATAGCCCAGATTGTCCTGAAAAAAAACAACAAGATATAGCATGTGTATGTAGCCTTTATAATGACTGTGATATGAGCTTAAAAGTAAAGGCAGTAAAAGTACCCCAAAAAAAGGCCTAGGGCCCATAGGGTTATCATTAGATTGTTTTTATACTGCAAATAAAGTATTCGTGTTAAAATTATGGTTCCACTTGCATCCGTCATGTGATCAGAAAAAAAAGGCCTCTCCAAACCAAGCTCCCAGGCTGAATTTCAACCCCAGCCTGCCCCTGCTCACACTCTATCATTTATCTAACAATCTGTTCCACCCAGATATAGCAAATATAACACCTTGTGGATTTGCATTATCATCTGAGTAAATTTTATGCATTGTCCTTTGATTCTTCGACAGTGGCAGTTTTCTTTATAACATCAGAGATACTGAACACATCAGCAAGGCAACGGTTTGTCGGGCCGCTGGCTCTGAAAAGACTTTTGCCCGTTTTCGTGGTTTTCCCTGGGCATAAATGAGAAAGGATTATCAAAGAGACATTTCACGGATCAGTGGCTTAGTGGATGGAGCGGGCGCCCCATGTAGAAGAGCTTAGTCCTTTGCAGCAACCGCGGGTTCAACTCCAGCCTGCAGCTTTTGCTGCGTGCGTTTCCCTCCCTTCCCCTTAACATTATACTGTCCTGCCATTAAAGGCAACAAAAGCCCAGGAAAAAATGTTTTAAAAAAGGAGGAATTCCACAGAACTGCAGGTTTGTCAGAGTTAATAAGAAATTAATGTACATGGATACGTTCTGCAACGATTCATGAATACTTTTAATGTATTCAAAGATTCCGCTGTGTAACAGTCTCATTTATGGGACTCAACATCCCCATCATAGCTCCATCTGAGATTAAAGGAGATTATGTGAATTGGAAGTCATTTCACAGCAATTCAATTAACAGCCTAATAATGACAGAATGAAGTAGCCAAAGTATAAGCAAGTAGCCAAAGTATAGGACTATAAGTACCTGGGGGTACACATTGACAATAAACTGGACTGGGTTAAGAACACTAACGCTCTCTACAGGAAGGGCCAGAGCTGTCTCTATTTTCTGAGGCGACTGAGGTCCTTCAACATCTGCCGGACTATGATCAGGATTTTCTATGAGTCTGTGGTGGCCAGT
>NW_026080276.1:0-3223 GCF_006386435.1 Epinephelus moara | reverse complement strand
GTTTATTTAACTATATATTTGTAAATACTATTGTTTAAATTTCTTATATTTTCACGTATCTTTCCTCTCTTGCAAGGAGCACCTGTAACATAAATAATTTCCCCTCGGGGATCAATAAAGTATTTCTGATTCTGATTCTGATTCTGATATATAAGTAACCAAAGTATAAGCAAAATTTCACACCAGTCTGTACCTTTGTGTTTGATTTTGAGTTGCTGCCAAGTGCGTTTTTCTTATGCGCTGAATAAGAGGATATAGCAAATTATATTCAAATATTTGAACACTGTTAAGATATAAAAATGTTTCTATATTTTCTGTATATTAGACACATTATGCATCACATTACATAATGTCACTTCACATTACCTATTAACACGCTCAGCAATCTTTTCCCATAACACCTCACACTGTTTAGCTGCAGCTGCAGTAGCTTTTTTTTTTTTTTTATGTCTTCAGATGTGGTCATTAAAATTTCTAATTCAGTTAGGATGAAATAAGTGGCTCTGCTTTTAACTCAGCTTTTTGCCACTGAAAATCACGTTATCTGCACTCCATTGATTATGTCTTTTGGTGCTCGCCATGAACGCACTTCCCTCAGGCTGAACATACTCAGAGTCGGTTGAGCTGATTCTGATCAGCTGTTCTGGAACCTAAAACTCAGAGTTTCCCAGCTCAGGCTCAATCAACTCAGAGAGCAGGATTAGGCTCAGAGTTTGTTGAACCTGCTTTCTGAAATAGGGCCCTGGTCTCACACCATTACTCATATCCATAGGCTGCTCCAACATTCAGCTCTCACTCTAATTGTTATGATCAAAAACAAAACAAGAAAGAAAAAGGAAGGAGGAAAAAAAACTGTCTGTTGCTCTTTGGTTTGCTTTTTGACCTGCTGGATTGCTCGATATGTGTTTATTCAACATAATTGTTTTTGTTTTTATTTTATTAATTTATTTATTTTGTTGTTGTTTTTTCAATGTAATGTTAAAGAAGAAAATGAATAAAAAATCGTTAACAGCATTATTGTTGTGGAGAAATACTGGAATGATGGGTTTGCCATAGTCAGGCGCTTCTAGCAGGTGGGGGTTCTGTGCCTCGCTCAATGGGCACACTTGACTTGTGGCAGAAGGTGACCGCTTAAGGTCCAGTGCGGACCTGGGTGGTATTCCAGAAAGCGGGTTCAGTGAAAACTCTGAGTATGTTAACCCTGAAATGAGAGGAACTCTGGGTTTTCAGTTCCAGAAAGAGAGGTAAGTCAAACTCTGAGTCAATCACCGTGGCAACTGACTATGTGAACCTAACCTGCCTGCTGGCAGGTTTTCTATAAGAAACCCTTAGTTCACTCTGTCTCCTCCCTACTGCCAAGCCTGAAGCAAGCTGTCAGACAGACATGGGTTGTCCATACGTAGGAAATCCCATTGATATCGAGGCAGAATTAATTCGCAATGCCTTACACCGGGAGAGGATCTTCCATTCTTCCATTCCCCAATGAATATCTGTTTGAACGGTACCGTTTTTCATTAGACTCAGTCATTTACCTCAACAACATTCTCTGGCCACATATCAAATCTGACACACCATGGACGTGCGCTCTCATCAGAGCAAATGTTGTGCATCGCTCTACGTTTTTTTGCGAACGGTCGCTTTTTATATGATATTGGTGATGTTTTGTGGGCCTCTGCCTTCTTTGTGTTGGCTGAGGAGTACTCAAATGTTACTAAGCAGGATATAAGGCAAGAGGACATAAAAGTTGAAACAGTATTTTTGGGGGGGTTTAAATTACTAGTGACCTACAGTCAGTGTTGTGCTAGTTACTGAAAAATAGTAACTAGTTACCGTTACTAGTTACTTCATTAAAAAGTAACTCAGTTAGTAACTCAGTTACTTAAACCAAAAAGTAATNCCTCCCGGACCAAAACATCAGTTTCCTCCTGGGAGAAGTTTGGCCGTCTGACGCTGCTGCTCTCTTCTGCCATGGCGAATTGAGTAAACTCTCATTACGCCTCCGCATGGCGCATTTAAGGGCGAGGAGAGGGGCTCATTTGATTGGTGTGATGTGAATCGGATGTGTAAAACCCACTCCACGCCTTCTCTCCTCTCTCTTACCAACTTGCGCAGGTAGGAGGGACGGAGGTGGGAAAGAGGAGTAGCTGCACCAGCGCGCATGGTGTGCCAAACTTGCAAAATCTGGCTGGCCACACCCAGTTGGCGAAGCACAGGTGCGCTGCGCCTCTGACTCGCCTGGTCTGCGAAACTAGAGGCCAAAGTGTCTAGCTGTTTTAGGAAAATAGTAAGTCCCTTTTTTACGGAACTATACATTTGTAAGGTATTAAAGATTTACATCTTAAGTAGGAACCAATGAGCATAGGGCTGCATGCCACAGAGAAACTAGGGATGTCAGAAGCATTGTTGCTTTTGGTCTTGTCATGGAATTTGTTGCCAGTAAAAATACATTTATAAAAACTTGCCTGGTTGACTAGCATAAATGTACAGTCAGCAATACTATGGATCCACCAAAACCTCCTAAATTAGTTCAGCATGCCATAATAAAAAAGAATAAGTGAGTGATTTTCCACTCTACCGAAGAAGCTGCCGTTTCGTGTCAGAGCTGAGGTAATGGTGAGGTCTCCGTTTCACTCCTTGCAGTTCAACCATGGCAGCAGTGAGTGAGTGAGGATGGAGGTGTTGAGGGGGAGTTTACCTCCCTGAAATATTTATGAGAAAATGCACCAATGCAACCGTGCAGCAGCCACAACTGTGGGGCTCCAGTTCTCCCCCTCTATCTCTCTTTCCTTATCTCTTCCCTCCGTGAATCTTGCTTTTAAATTTCTCTCAATGCGTTATTAGAATGTTTTGTAATCTCCTTTGTCGTCCTTTTTTTTTCTTAAGATTTTCACGTCCCTTTATAAACAACAGCATATGCCCCATTCACTACTTCTCTGTTGTCATTGGTCTGTTTAACCCACAGACCCTTCATTCTATTCTATTCATATTCTATTAGCCACAGTATTTAAAATGTGTGTATTAGTAGTTTATTGTGTGTGCCCACTGCCCAGCCTAATCGGAAACCTCCAGGCCTGAAAAATAAAGCCAACATGGAAGTGCCAAAAAACTGCAGTTCCTCTAATGGTCACTTGAGGCTGACTCCAGTCGATCCCCATCGACCCCCAGGTTAAAATGTCCAACTTTACAGCAGCATTTAAGACTAGACTTAAGACTTTCCTCTTTG
>NW_026080275.1:0-1074 GCF_006386435.1 Epinephelus moara | reverse complement strand
GCTTCCCTTGAAAAAGAGATCACTGTGTCTCAACAGGACCGACCTGGTTAAATAAAGGCAATAAATAAATAAATAAAAAAAATTCAATTTTTCAATTTTTTTTTTTTTCACAGAAACTTTCTTTTTCCTTCTCATTTCTTGTTCTTTGCCCTTCAGTTTTTATTCTAATTTTGATATGTTTTTTAAACTGAGGGATCCCCCTATTGGGAAACCAAACTCAGCTGTCCAGACATTTAAATATTTTAGACTTTTATCCCCATATTTCCTTCTCATTACATCCACGACTGGACCCTCCAGAGGCCGAGCCTCAGCGGAGTTTCTACTCCCCATCCCGAGAGAGGAGACCGTGCACGGCAAACAACACAGACGTCTCTGTGAGGATCGTTTCATTTCTAAGGCACAAACAATTTAAAGCCCACATCCAACTGGGACTGGAACCCAAGGATGTTTCACACAGTTAACTGGGACAAAAACTGCTTTACTATTACAAGGATTCCAACTGGGACTTTCACCCAAGGATTGCTACGGTCAGGGCGCTTAACCCTGACGTCACGGTTGTGGATAAAATAAAGAATGAAAATATTATGTCGAATTAAACCCCTAATTTTAGGAAAGAAAGAATTTAAAAGTCAATGTTTCAGTGCTCACCAGATGAATTTTCGCTAAATTGAGTTCGTGGAAATCCCAGCGGCGACGATCTGGGGCGTTTGCGGTCAGTCTTCCCTTCTCAGAAGAGGATTTGAAGTTGGAGGCTGGAAATCTTTTTCTTTCCAGGATGGCCTGTCACTGTCCGTGTCCCGTCCCAGACGATCGCTCAAGGGATCCCACTTCTGACACCAAATTGTTGTGGAAATTCTCTGCTGCTGGTGAATAATGAAATAGAGACTTCTGCTGGCCGACAAGGTTTTTATTTTCTTTGCAAAGAAAGGTCAGTCATCACACGAGCGGTCAGAATGAAGAAAGACCCAGAGCATAGGAAAGCCTAAACACCTGAGGAACGCCTCTTACAGTGTGTTTCACACCCTTCTGTCTGCGGCGGTGAGCAGAGCCCCTACCAATTGTTTTCAAACTCTT
>NW_026080274.1:496-1598 GCF_006386435.1 Epinephelus moara | reverse complement strand
ATGTCGTCAAAAATCATGACAAATCGTCATACTATAGTATGTCGTCAAAAATTACGAAATAACGTCATATGTCGTCCAAAATCATGAAGGAACATCATGGTATAATACGTTGTCCACAATCACAAAGAAACATTGTAGTATAGTCTGTTGTCCAAAATCAAGAAAAAAGTCAGAGTAAAGCATGTCGTCCAAAATCATGAAAAAAACGATATAGTATAGTATGTCGTCCAAAAACAATGAAAAACATTATAGTATAGCATGTCGTCCAAAATCATAAAAAAAAGTCATAGTATAGCATGTCGTCCAAAATCATGAAAAAAAGTCATAGTATGTCGTCAAAAATCATGACAAATCGTAATACTATAGTATGTCGTCAAAAATTACGAAATAACGTCATATGTCGTCCAAAATCATGAAGGAACATCATGGTATAATACGTTGTCCACAATCACAAAGAAACATTGTAGTATAGTCTGTTGTCCAAAATCAAGAAAAAAGTCAGAGTAAAGCATGTCGTCCAAAATCATGAAAAAAACGATATAGTATAGTATGTCGTCCAAAAACAATGAAAACATTATAGTATAGCATGTCGTCCAAAATCATGACAAAACGTTATACTATAGTATGTTGTCCAACATCACGAAAAACGTCATAGTATAGCATGTCATCCAAAATCATGAAAAAATGTCATAGTATAGCATGTCGTCAAAAATCACAGAAAAACATCATTGTATAGCATGTCGTCAAAAATCATGACAAAACGTCATACTATAGTATGTCGTAAAAAATTACGAATAAACGTCATATGTCGTCCAAAATCATGAAGAAACGTCACGGTATGATACGTTGTCCAAAATCATGAAAAAACGTCATAGTATAGCATGTCGTCCAAAATCATGAAAAAAAGTCATAGTATGTCGTCCAAAATCATGAAAAAATGTCATTGTATAGCATGTCGTCAAAAATCATAGTAAAGCATACCGTCCAAAATCACAAAAAACGTCATAGTGTAGTATGTCGTCCAAAATCATGACGAAACGTCAAAGTATAGCATGTCGTCCAAAATCATGAAAAAACATCATAGTATAGCATGTCGTCCAAA
>NW_026080274.1:0-472 GCF_006386435.1 Epinephelus moara | reverse complement strand
AGTATAGCATGTCGTCCAAAATCATGAAAAAACATCATAGTATAGCATGTCGTCCAAAATCATGAAAAAACGTCATAGTATAGCATGTCGTCAAAAATGACGAAAAAAATGTGATGGTATGGTATGTCTCCCAAAGACTACGACAAACCGGTGATGGTATGGTATGTCTCCCAAAGACTACGACAAACCGGTATAATATAACATGTCCAAAATCACACAAAAACGTCATACTATAGTATGTCGTCCAAAATCACAACAAAACGTCATAGTATAGCATGTCGTCTAAAATCACAGAAAAAAGTCGTAGTATAGCATGTCGTCCAAAATCACAAAAAAAACATCATAGTATAGCATGTCGTCTAAAATCACAGAAAAAAGTCGTAGTATAGTATGGCGTCCGAAATCACGAAAAAACGTCATAGTATAGTATCTCGTCCAAAATCACGAAAAAACGTCATAGTATAGTATTTCG
>NW_026080273.1:0-2457 GCF_006386435.1 Epinephelus moara | reverse complement strand
TTTCCAATCTATAATACAGAGTGTTATGCAGTGTGGAATCAGTGCATTGTACAGTTTCTTTCTGACTGGCTAGACTGCTGCGTATCTGCTCAAAGACTTTGGGTCAAACACCTGGGTCGAGTTGTGGCTGGTAATAATATTACATCAGACACCTCTCACACTTTATCTGAAGAATATCAGCTTCTGCCATCATCACACAGAAGATTTAGAGTCCCACAGGCTCGACTCAACAGGTCCAGGAACTCATTTGGTCCTATTGAATCAAAGTATGTAGCCTCAGTGTGCCTGGGTCGAACACTGAATGGAATAGGAATGATTCATATGTTCAGGGTTCCCACACATTCTTACTATTGACTTGTCAAAACTTTTCCATAACTTGCCCATAATATTTTACCCCATTCCCATGACTCTATTTAAGTAGTTTAAAATGGGTAGGCCCATAAAGCACTACAGTCAAACAAGATCCAATAGATGTCAAAGCAATTTGACGAGTGTCTGGATTATAATTTTAACAAGTCTGTCTGCATTTATTCCTTGTTAAACAAATAGTTGTTTCCCATTCAGTCCAATGTTAGCTCTTCATCAGTTAGCCATTGACCACACTGACAGTGAATATCTTACATGAGTCTCAGTCAACCCACTACACAACAGCTTTCCAGCACTTTCCTGTTTCTCTCCTGATGTGACAACACGTCTCGTTCCTCCAAAAGGGGGCGTGGCCTTGGCGATGACACAATGCTGTTCTGGTCTACATGTATCAATGATACTAGTGACCTTTCAACGGTCAGGCAGCGCAACAGCAAATTAGTGATACAAGAAACATATTTCACGTAATGATGAGACATATTTTGGGATTTTTAAGAACATTTTTAACAATAGAGAAAACAATGTTTATTCAAAACTGTTGCAAAACATCCTGTTAGTTCCAAACCATTTCCAGGCCTGGAAAACAGGTTTTCTAATTTCCCACATTTCCAAGAATTTCATGAGCATGTGAACTCTGCATGTTGCACTGTATCCACTTTTCCTAATGTGTGATGTGATTTTTAGCCGTTATAGTACAGTTTTGTTGTCTGGTTAAATGTTGTTTTGTATTTTTGTATTTACATGTATTTATGTGACACAGTTGACATCCTGAGATGAAGAGAAATTTCAGAATTCCCTTTGACAGTAAAGCAAAATCAAATCAAATGACACAATGACAACAAATACACAGACACAGCTTACTGAATAAATCCTCTGTGCCCTGTGGGTCATTAGGCCACAATGAGCCTCTTCCATTGTTCACTTTCCTCTGAAAAAATCTTGAGATACACCTCAAATACACACTGAAACACTAACTCATAAAACTGAAACTGACAGTAATTTATATTTAGAATCCACAGAAACCTGTCTGATTCATCAAAACACAAGCTTCCACAACAACTCCACCATCTTTGAATCTGACCAAAAGATACTAAACTGTCAGTTTACATTCAAGAGAAAAACATTCAAATATTCATCCACTGTTGACTTTCAGTCTTTGTGATGATCAATATTAAAGGGGCCGTAGCAGGTTCACAACAATCTGCACCTTCTATATGTTCAGGAAGCAAGTGAATCTGCCGCAGCTGTAAAACTGAAAGCACCTGATATTTCCAAAGCTGACTACAGATGAGACATGTTATTCTAGGAAAGGAGAGTGACACAAAATGTGTTTGGTGTCAGGTTGTCAGTTGGGGGAATAACACAGGGCTGTGAACGAGCCCTGTCACTGTGATCAGGTCCCTCCTTCTGATCCACCAACTTACTGTTGATGAAGACTAAACTGAGAGATCACAGCCATCTTTATACTTGCTGTAGCTCAGAGTTACTCAACACTGCAGATATGACGCCTGTGTTCATCTCAGTGTTGCTGGCTGCTGTGAGCCTTGGTATGAACACAACTCTGTTTCTTTGATATCAATCTAACATTGACATGATTCTTTAACAGCACACTGATACTCTTTGTTGCTGTTTCACAGAATGCAGAGCACAAAAAGACAACGTGCTGCAACCAAAAGGAGACGTGACTGCTGCTGAAGGAGAGGCACTAACACTTGGCTGTCAATATAACAGCTCTTCATTAAGTGTAAGTCTCTTCTGGTACAAACAGGATGGAAACAACAGCCCCAAATTCATCCTGAGCCGCTTTAAAGGGGACGATGGGAACACACCAGACGAGTCCAGAGAGAGATTTTCATCCACACTGAATTCCACCTTCAGATTAGTTCCTCTGAAGATCCAGAAGCTTCAGCTGTCTGACTCTGCTGTGTACTACTGTGCTCTGCAGCCCACAGTGACAGGAAACACCAAAACTCTGTACAAAAACCTTCTGAACAAAGACAACACAATACTCCACAACATCTAGTCTGGCCCCGCCCACTTGTGTTTGAATCAACCAGTGAGAATGTTTGTGTCTCCAGAGCAGAAATGTTG
>NW_026080272.1:0-1773 GCF_006386435.1 Epinephelus moara | reverse complement strand
GGAGAGGCGCTGTGCTGCTGCCAGAGGAGACACTAAATGAGTTCCCTCTGAGCAGTAAGTCGCTAAAAGAGTCTGAGAAGTCCGGGGCTGTTCATAAGATAAGTCGCTAAAAGAGTCTGAGAAGTCCGGGGCTGTTCATAAGACATTAACTCTCTCACTCAAAAGTTCTCCAGCAACACATGTTGCACGTGCTACGCTAAATCACGGACGTGAACCAGGTCCTCTTGCTCCGCTGTCTCTGTGCTCGCAGCCATTTTCACACTGAGGCAGGTGCGATGACGTCATCGACGATAGGACGGTAGAGCGCAAATCTCTACCGTGGGCCAAATTTATATCATTTCTACCGTCTACCACATATACCGTGCAGCCCTAATACACTCAGATGACAAGATGATGAGAACCAATTGCAGCTTTCTTCAGTGGTGTAGTGGTAGTTGATGAGGCGGGTGTACTACTAGGTAGATAGGTAGGTTACCGATGAGGAAGTGGGCATACTATCCATTATATTACAATGGCTGTTTTGCTGATAGGTGGGTATACTGTAACTGGATAGAAAAAGAAGTGGGTATACCCCGTATACCTGAGTATAGTCTCCACTACACCACTGGCTTTCTTGGGCTTTCCTGATTTAATTATGTTCTCTTGATTACATCAGAGGAACATACCCGTTGCAATCTATTATTTAACATGTTAGGTAATCGGCTGTATCTGTCAGGCAGTCAATTGACTGTCTTTGAAGGCGAGACTATAGTGAATGTAAATCTCTTGATGATGTCAAGTAACAACAGATGTTTACAAAAGGGGAATGCAAAGGTCACACACTTACACACACATAGGAAGAATGAAACAATATAAGCATATGCATGAAGAAGACAAAATTTCCACCACAAATGTGAACGCAGTCACTCGTAGTGCTGAACCCGCAGAGAATTATCAGCTGTATCTGCAGCTCTCCTCAGCTTTACAGCTTAGCTCATTGTTTTGCTGTCCGGCCGATAACTTCACTGTTTTGGTTCACTCTCACAGCTCTAATGTTGTTTTCAACAGCAGCAGGCAGCTGTTTAAGTCAAAAAGCTTTAAGATTTTGGTTCATATTATTACATTTACAATGTCCAGTAACACGTAACCATTCCAAAAATGTTTATTGTTTTCATTTTTCATTTATCCACACTGATAAATGAAAAATGTTTACTGTTTTCATTTTTCATTTATCCACACTGATCCACACGGTTCCACTTCTGTCAGTTCGCAACCAGAAAACATATCCCCTGAAGGTTGTTGTGTCATTTTACAGACTACACTATACAAGGGTTCCGCCGGTGATCAAACATCTGGGTGATGCCGCACTGTGCATTATCATGTTCAGTGTGTTTCTGGTTTTGTGTTTTAAGGCTGCCTCAAAGCAGCAAGGATAAGAAGCTGGCCTATAAAAATAAACAGTTTCTGGGTGGTAACGCCTTATGTGACATTGTAAATGTAATAATATAACCCAAAATCTTGTTGGTGACGCATTAGATTACTTTGGTGCTGCTAAAATGTATATTATTGTCACCCCCAACACTGTTTGTACACACTTTGTTGCTTTTTATACCACGTTACCCGACTTTCCAGTCTTTATCTGTAATTTTCTTCTAAAATTATGACTTTAATGTCATAGATTTCTTTATTGGTTTATTCTCCAAATATAAGATTTTTTTTCATTAACATGGCCCTGATCCTCCTTCATATACATGACTCCTAGTGGCAATGCAAATATTTACACCTACAAATTGC
>NW_026080271.1:12624-13317 GCF_006386435.1 Epinephelus moara | reverse complement strand
TGTATTGATGCATCAGACGCCAGAGACTGTCCAGAAGCTCACTGATCTAGGTCTGGGAGGAGATTCCCGAGGACACCATCTGCTGACTCAGCAGGAGCATGCCCAGACGTTGTCAGAAGTGCATACAGGCCTACAGGGGCCGTACACACTACTGTGCATTATGAGTTGATATAAAATTCACACAAGTTGGATCAGCCTGTGATTTCCATTTTTTATTTTGATTTTCGGTGTGATTTTGAATCCATACCTCAGTGAGTTGATCATTTTGGTTTCCATTGGCTACGGTGGCCGACAGGGATAAACGCGATGCAAATAGAGAAACACATTGCAAATAAGAAAACAAATGCAAAGGGAAATGCTGCAAATACAGAAACGCACTGCAAATACAGAAACGCGCTGCATATGAGAAAACAAATGCAACAGGAAAACGCTGCATATACAGAAACGTGCTGCATATACTGAAACGTGCTGCATATACTGAAACGCGCTACATATACTGAAACGCGCTGCATATGAGAAAACAAATGCAACAGGAAAACGCTGCGTATACAGAAACGCGCTGCATATACAGAAACGCGCTGCATATACTGAAACGCGCTGCAAATAGAGAAAACAAATTCAAAAAGAAAACGCTGCATATCCACTCACACAACGGAAGTGCTCCAGGCCTTTAGGGCAGTGCTAGTTTCCAGC
>NW_026080271.1:0-12535 GCF_006386435.1 Epinephelus moara | reverse complement strand
TTTCTTTCTTTCTTTCTTTCTTGTTTTTCACATGTGGCCCTCATCTTTTACTGTATCATGAAAGTGAAGCTGATTTACACAGCTGACGTTAGCGTGCTAGAGACTTTGAGCTCTACACGAGTAGTATGTCCGTAGTAGTAACGTTAGCTAACGTTACTTTCCGGGACACCCCAGGGATTTAATTGCACTTAACGTTAGTTTATTTTCGGCCTCATCTCCACATATGATTGGATACTTTATTGATCAGTGACGGGCCTTTGAATAAGAGGAAGGTGGAGAGAGGTGAAAGGGAGAGCAGAGAACAGAGTAAAAAAAGACAGGGTAAATATCTATATACCTAAGAGTAGCATAAATTAAACACACACACACACACACACACACACACACACACAAATGTCATATTCCTCTAATGTGACCCTTCTCTTTATTTAGTGATGATCGCTATTTATGTGATTTTTGATTGAGTTTACTTTATGGATTCACCATAGCCTGTCAATGTCTCTCTTTCCAGGCTGCCATGTTTTGCCCTTTCTGTGGCCAACATCTAGGCACTGTTCGAGTGTTCTGTGGCTCATGTGGCAAAAATGTACAGTTTTTGGCAGAAGCGGAAGACAACAGTAAGTAGAACTAATTGTATGTGTTTGTAGATTGTAGAATAAAGGGTTCAACACACCACAGTATGGAATACTTATTACTGGCTAGATACAATAATTTTCAGTTCGGAGGCCTACTTTTCTGAACATTTTTTAATGTATAATACAGAGGTCATGATTATATTGTAGAATTATTCATTATAGACTTTTAACAGCTCATATCATAAATAATGTGATATTAGTTTTTGGTTTATAGAATTAAATATTATCTATTAGTATTTAGAGCTGAACCGCTGTGAAACAATCATGAAATAATGTTTTCTCTGATTTGCCTGCTGTCTATCAGAGCTGAGCGCCGCCTCCTCCCATTCAGTCTGTACTGCGGACACAACGCTGCACTGACCGAGTGCGAGGAGGAGGACAGAAAAGACACTTTTGCTACTCATAAAAAAAACTCCATGGGCTGCAATAATCCAAGATCAGAGGCTCACCACAATTATAGGAAATATGCACGAGTGGGATAAAAAAATGAAGGTGAAAGTGATTACATCCAGCAAGGACTTTCACCCAACGAAGATTATGATAATAATAAATAATAACAATGATAATGATAAATAATCTAACACAATACATTCATAAAAATGAAACAAAAGAGCCTAACATAGGAAACAGATTATCATGGCATTTATATTAAAAAGCCTAACATAGGAAACAGATTATCATGGCATTTATATTAAAATCCTAAAAACAAGGAAAATCAAAACAAATAAATCCACCATAAAAACACTTCCAAGACTTCTATTAAAGTTTTTTTAATGAATGTGGTTTTGATATGCTTTACATTTAGTTAAAAGGCAAGTTTCAATATTTTGTAAGACAGCCAGCCTGTCATAATTTGTGCATACGCATGGTCTGATAAGTTTTAAATTTGTTTGCAGAATGAGGCCCAATGTGTACAGGTCCACAAGAGACGGCAGATTGCAGCTGAAGGTCTTCTCTGCAGACTGGATAATGTGCTGCAGCCTGTTCTTGCTGAAAAATGTTGTCTCTTTATCTTTTTCTCCCTTTGTTTGTCAGGGTCAGCATCGGACAGCCCCACAGAAGAGGATCTGATCTGAAAGTATTTCCATGATGGCTACAGCTACGATGAAATTTTGGATTTCCTGGCAACAAATCATAATGTTAAAATGAGCCTTGGCTCACTAAAGAGTAAACTGAAAAATTTCTCATTGTCCAGGCAAAAAAACTACTCTCGTCTTGCTACTGTACGTGCTGCCATACAAGAGGAACTGAAGGGACCAGGCGCGCATTATGGCTACCGTTTGATGTGGCAGACATTGCGGCAGAAGTATTATCTGACAGTGAGAAGGGATGATGTCATGGCTCTGATGAGAGAGCTTGATTCCTCAGGAGTTCAACTTCGTGCAGGACGGAGATTTGTAAGAAGAGTTTACAGCTCCCGTGGACCAAACCATGCCTGGCATGTTGACGGTTACGACAAATTAAAACCATTCGGTTTGGCCATTAGTGGCTGTATAGATGGCTACTCCCGCAAAGTACTGTGATTATTGTGTGGACCGAGCAACAATGACCCTGTGGTCATTGCTCAGAACTCTCTGCATTGTGTGTCAGAATGTGGAATCATACCAATGCAGCTCCGCACGGACTGTGGCACTGAAAACGGCACAATGGTGGCAATCCATTGTGCCTTAAGATCATCACACACTGATGATTTTGCTGGGGCCGCCAGTCATATGTATGGCTCCTCTACAGCAAACCAGCGAATCAAAAGCTGGTGGTCATACTTCCGAAAGCACAGGTGTGGTCTTCAGCATTTTTAATAATTTTAAACGTGTTGGAACCCTGCTTTTCCTCCACTAAAATGTAAATTTCCGGTGGTACATCTAGTGTGGTTGCCAATGCTGGAGCATTTATTTCCTCTCCACTGATTTGATCTGAATAAGCAGTTAAAGCACAGATGGACCCCGTTTATTTATACTTTTTGTGGCACTGCAGGTTTACAGCTGTTTAATGATGATCACTGAAATGTTAATTTTGAATGCTATTACATGGAAATGCATCACCTAAAACAATCTACAGCTCTAACTCGAGTGTGTGTACAGGTCTCAATTCTGGATGGACCTGATGAATGACCTGAGGGAGAGAAATCTCTTCAGTGGCAGTCATAAGCACACATGCCTAGTGCGGTTTATGTTCATGGGCGTGCTGCAGGGGGACCTTGATGAATGCAGGGAAAAATGGAACACACATACCATCAGACCTGTTAAACAGTCTCGTTGTCCATCTGGCAAACCAAATGTCATGTACAACCTGCCTCACAGGTTTGTTTCTATCTTCTTCTTTTTTTTAAAACATTTTTATAAGATTTACTTTTAAAAATGCAATTAAATTCTTGCCTGTGGAGTAGCTTTTAAAGATTCTGTCATAATCTATTCACCCAATGTCAGCCATGACTGTAATAATCTCTACTAATCTTAAGTGTGACAAAAAATTATTTATTTACACAATATTACAAAAAATTGCAAAATGAATTTTCAAGTACAACCACAATATACCTTTGCTGCCCATATGCCTAGAATTACAGCATGCCAGTTGGCTGAAAACAAATGCAAATGTAAATTAGAACTGCTGTGCATATTTTACTCCCAGGTTTGGTGGAACAAACTGTGGGTTCCCAGTCTCACAGGAGGAATTGGGCCAGTTTATGGTTGTGTCATCCTACAGTCCATGTGGAGATGACCATCTCCAGGCACACTTTGAGGACCTACAGAGACGGAGCGGTCTGGTGCAGCCATTAACCTGGGAGTCCTGTGTGGAAAACTACATCAGACTGAAGAACATGGCTGATATGTAATGAAATGTGAGTCAAACTTTCACATAACAATTTTGAAAATGGAGGTAGTAACTGCCTTAAAAGGTCAACATCACAATTTATGCTTTCTGATACTATCTTTAAACTTAGT
The DNA here is from genome assembly GCF_006386435.1 of Epinephelus moara. NCBI lineage: Eukaryota > Metazoa > Chordata > Actinopteri > Perciformes > Serranidae > Epinephelus > Epinephelus moara. Next base: position 8,958 of record NW_026080271.1, on the reverse strand, counting down.
AGAGTCCAAAACCGGGTGAGTTTTGCATTCCAAAGTCCATGTCATTTTGAAACTGTTCATAAGTCTTGGACATCGGTATTTTGATTGTGTTTGCACAGGTGCAGCACCTGTGCAAACACAATCAAAATACCGATCAGAAGACGTCTCGCTTCCCAGTCAGCAGCTGACTGGGAAGCGAGACGTCTTCTGAAAAATCAGTTTGGGTCGTGGCTGAATTCCTGCAGGAGGCAGTGTGTTTAATCCTGTGGCAAACATCAGGATGTCCTGGAGGGAGAGTCCGGTTTGTTTTTCTGGAAAAAAAAAAGTAGAAGCATTGAGTTATTAAATGTACTTCAATACAACTGCCATCAATAGAAGATGCTATCAAGATGAGAACATTTGTTCTAATAAAAATAAACCTTGTGTTTCAAGAAGATAGTCTCTCCAGAATCCCAGTGCTCTGGTTTCTTCCTGTCGTCTTGTGCTGCCTTTTTCACTGAGCTGGACCTCAAAGTGTTGTTCCAGTGTTGCAGATGACAGCTGTTCCTCACTTGAGCACATAAAGGCCCTGAATATGGATGCATGCTGCTCCAAAGCATGAATGACATCCAGTGTTGAAAGCCCATCCTTGAATCTAGAATACATTTAGAGCAATCATTGCATCTAAGAGAATCTAGAATACATTTAGAGCAATCATTGCATCTAAGATGCTAACAACAATGGCAGCATCTTAAAGGAGCAGGCCAACCAATCATACATTACCCTAATTTGTTTATCCACCCAACGTAAAGTCATTCAGCATTAACATGCAGTTAAATGAAAATCCAACAATTTCCATATTTGTATTATTATTATTACCAATCTGTAATGTCAAGTAATCTTGCATGTTTACCCCTTTGACAAAGACAAAGATGATATATTAAATGATGTCAATAACTTGAGTGAAGCAAACTCAACTGAAAATGAAATTATTTTAAAAAAAAAATACAGGATTGTCATGTGACAAATCCACCTCTCAGATACAACTGCACTCCTGTGAACCCTCAAGCACCTTGGTATTACAACTGGTCACAGCATGCTTGCTTTTTTCAATATAAATTCACATACATACTGCAGGTGTCGGAGTTAGCTACCTGCAGGCTTTAAGTTGTAAGCATCTAGGTTTAGTGAGATATAGGAAAGCTTCAATACATGTGTCAAATTGCTTTAAAGGAATACTTTACCCAAAAATTAAAATTCAGATCATCACTTCCTTTATTAACCTTTTTTAGACCTGCCAACTATGCATTCTATGAGCTTATCCTTATTTTCTGAACCCTTAGAGAAACATCCGCTCTTCATTCATCCTAACATCGCTTTAGCATTTTAATTATGTTTGACTTATCAAGAACGAATTAGGTCAAATTAGGCAGACACGTCACCTTTGTATTGAGAAGTGGTTGCGGTAAAAGAAGTACCACTGCATGAAGTCCTTTATGATGTTCTTTTTGTCATCCACTCTGTCAGGGTACTGAAAGCAACCTGCAGTCTGCAACAAGCTGGAATGTCTGTTAATTGACGCATGTAGTTCATCCAGTGTAGCTGTGTTGGATATCTAGGGAAGACAATAATCACCATAAACATAAAACAATATGATGGCAAACTCCCATATGAAGAAGTAAGAAAATAATTTATCTAAAAAAACAACAATACACTTAATGCTTGGTTATCAGATTTTTTTAACACTTAAAAATAGAATTGTCGTTCATAAATACACTATAAATTTAAAAATAGCTGATAAGAAAATAAAAAAATTCAGCTCTTTATTTCATGGTAGAATTGAGCCGACCTCAAGTTGCGATCAAATATCAAATGAGCAACAAAATTATCAAAAACAAATATGAACATAGCACAGGGACTAAAACCAGATTGGGAAATGGCATGGATGTTATGGTTCAAATGGGAGAGCAGTTGACAGAGAACAACCTTTTCAAGGACTATGGATATAAATGAGAGTTTAAAAATAGGCTTAAAATTGTTTGGAACTGTGGGGTCATGGTTGGTTTTTTGTTTTTAAGGAGAGGACTGACTACTGTATGTTTGAAACAGGATGGAACAGTGCCCGAGGTGAGAGAGTTACTAATAAGGAGATTACAGGGGCCGAGAGTCCAGAACTTGTTTCAGGAGTCAAGAGGACATGATATTAAGGGAGCAGTTTGTTTTTTTTCATAGGAGAAAAACTGTCTATAAGGTGGGAGAGAGAAATAGGTTTGACATGATTAGCACAGTGGAGTTAACTTGTGTCTAATGCAGGCAGGATGAGATGAGTGATGTCATAGTAAGAATTTTACTGACAAAAAAAACAAATTCTTCACAGGTTATAGAGGAGAGACATCTGACAAGGTACTGTGTGAAGGGCAGAGGATAATGTTAAGAATAATGTTAATGGTATGAAATAAGACCCTGGAATTATGGCAGTGTTTAGTAATAATAGAGTTAAGGAATAGTTAACCAAAAATGTTGTTATGATCTACTTACCTTCCTATCCCTCAAAACACAGGTTAACATTGTATATCAATCTAATATGTGACAAGCTGATTTGATTTGAACTTAGCTGATACTGTGATGAAACTAAATGAGCTTTGTTAATATGCCAACTTACTTCAAGCAGGGAAGCTCTCATGGTGTCATCATTTATATCTTCGATCTTGGCCTCAATGTCAGTGTTTGTTCTTCCTGTGAGGTGCTGGTAGAGCATCTCTGACAAGAACCGAGGACCTGGACCACCATGAACTATAGAAGTTGCAATCATCCTCCCAGCATGAAAGTATTCGTCATCTCTTGCAGCTGTTGATATTTTTTGTCCAATTAGTACCACATAAACCAACAGTTGCCACATTATCATTAAGAAGCAAGAAGTGTAAGAGGATTATTTCATTTTCGCTTGAATTAAGCTGCTCCTGCATTTCCAGTGTGAAGCATAAGATGTACTTTTTGAAATGTAATGTTCTTATTAATTTTTGAGCAGAAACAAGAATAGGAGTTAAAAATTTGGAAACATCCCTCCTAATAACATCATTACCTGCACTGTCAAACGTGAGAAATTTCCTGTCCTCTGGGCCATCAAAGATTCTTCGCGTTCTCAGGTAGTACATTAGGAGGGTCAGGAACTCACGCTTGGGACCACCAGTGTCCAGTCCATCCTCAGCTTGCCCCTCATCATCTGTGAATTTCACTAATATCTCATGAGACGGGTCAAATGAAGAACGCTTGAAGCCACGGATAGCTCCATCCCACACATTGGCTCTATTAATATTGAACCTGCTGTAAGATGTTTTTGTGATCTTTGTTGAGAGTTCTGAAACAATGTCTGCAGCGGCCAAGTCCTCTTTGCTGTAAAAGAAGATGACGTGCACTGTCACTTCAAATAATAAAAGCACAAATATTATTAGGATAAATACTAATTAGTAGTAATTCATACCTTTCCTCTGCAGTGTGTTCCATGTGTTCTTCTGGCTCAGACTCGCTGTCAATAACGATTGGTGCATATACATTTGTGTAGTTGCTGCAATGAGAGGACAATTGAGTAAATACTTTCAAATGCATAATATATGGTTCAAATTCATATCTATAAAAATATGTCGGGGCGTCGGTGGCTTAGGGGATAGAGCAGGTGCCCCATGTACAAGGCTGTTGCCGCAGCGGCCCGGGTTCCAATCCAGCCTGTGGCCCTTTGCTGCATGTCATCCCCTCTCTCTCTCCCCCTTTCACACTTAACTGTCCTGTCCATTAAAGGCAAAAAATGCCCAAAACAATATCTTTAAAAAAAAAAAAAAGAAAAGAAAAGAAAAAAAATATATCAATCTTCTTCCTGTTTCTTTGAGGGAAAAAAAGTTTAAAACAGACAATACTAGCAGGTTTGGCATATTACTGCACACTGCTCATAAACAACAGCGTTGGTCTGTTTGTTTGTTTGTCTGCAAAATAACTCAAAAAGTTATGAACGGATTTTGATGAAATTTTCAGAAAAGGTGGATAATGGGACAAGGAACAGTTGATAAAATTTTGGTGGTGATCGGTTGAAGCAAAGTGGATAAAATAATAAATAAAGTCTATGGTCTGACAGCCTCAGCAGCAATTAAGACGGTGACAATACCGCCATCTGGTGGCCGGAAAGCACGTCTTGTTCTACTTGCTAAATATTGTTGTAATTGTAAAGTTGAAATTAATGTTCTGTGTTGGAAAAAAAGAAAGTGAATAATACAAAAAAACATATTATATTCTGTGTTGGTACAAAATAAAAACGAAATAAATACACCACAGTGTCTCCATGGTGAAGGCATAACCTAATAATGATAGTGATGCAAATAACCTAATTGTGACGCAGGCTGCAAAATCTGATGCAGAACAGAACATCAGATGTAGATGAAAAAACTGTGATATTTAAATATATAATATAATACAGAGTGGAGCTTATAACAAAGTAGAAAATATGTGAAACACACTTACAACTGTTTGCAAAGTCTTCAGCAGTGCAAATGTACAATGTAATTCTCTGGTAGGCCTTTCCAATTGCCTCCTTGTATTTCTCCACTGTAAAAGGGGTGTCTGTTCCTGGGATGTTTGTCACCTCCTTAGCATCGGGGTACAGCAAAACATGGGGAACATCTTCAATGTCCTGGTTAAAATCTTTCAGCTTCTTTATAGCAACAGCCAACAGTTGTTCAGATGACCACAGAGGTTGAATTTCAAGGGGAAGTGACTTCCCTCTCCCAGGTTTCAGGGAGTCGCCTTTCATTTTCATTACTCCAACAAAAATCTAAAGAAAGAGAAGAAAATGGAAATAACAAATCTACATAATCTGTCATTTGACTTTATATGAGTCTACATGGTCACTGGTGTGTGAGCATACCTTCAATGTTTTCTGTTCCTTCTTAGACTTTACACGCGTCTTTGAAAAGAATGACTTTATCTCCCTCTCTTTCATTTCCCTAAATTTGAGAAAGCACTCTACACCTGACCTTGCTGCTACAATGAAAATAAGAAAAGACAGGAATGAGACATTAATTACTTTTATTTATTCATTACTCTTTTATTTACTCTTTTTAAAGGGGACTTGTCATGCATTGCATTGCATGCATGCATTTTTCCTCATCACTTATATATAATATACATGTATGTATATAATGTTAAAATATTGGCTGCTCATATTATACATGGCCAAAGTTTCAAATAATGGGGTAAAATACGTAGAAGTAATCCCTGTGAGTAGACTGCTCTGAATGCCAGCCGATGTCATCTGGCGAGTCGACATATTCCATATTTCATATGCTCACAAGCACGTGGTTTCTATAGTTTGTTTTCGTTGCTCCAGAAGCAAAGGAGCAGGACAGAGTGGGCTCATCGGGATCTAAATAGCTTTTGTGGCTTAAACAGTTTTAGAAAAAGGCTGAACTGAGGGGCTGCATAAAGGTACAGTACAAGACAAAAAAAGTTTTTTCTAAAGACTAAGATTCATGCAAAGCTCTCGTGGAGTCTGAGGATAAAACTAGAAAATGAGCAGATCCCCTTTAAGCTCACTAAAGGTCTCATCATTGATCTTTGCAAGTCATTTTGAAACACATTTAACATGCTTGTAACTGAATTTGGCAAGCAAGATAGTACCGAGATACATTTGAGTACAAGAACACAATTTGAACTCTTAAACCAAGTCTTCTAACTGCTTATTTTTTCTGCACTACAACTACAGATCTATGTACCTGCAGAAGTGCTTGGTTGTGCACCAGGATGTGCACTGGTGGTGGGCATGTCCTCATGTTGTTTGTTTGCCACATCTTTCAGAAATGTTATGTTTTTCCCACACACAGAACAAAAGCCCGGGGAGGCTGTCAAAGTTGATCCACAGAACGGACAGTTCTGAGGGGGAAAAAGATGAGAGTTTGCAAGGTCGGCGAGGTTATGTCAGAGACAGTAGTTAGTTTTCATGAATATTTAAACAATATTATTATCTGATTACCGTCATCTCCCTGTGCTCTCACCGTTATTTACCTGCAATCGAGTTGTCATCTCCTCAGGGCTTAACTTCTTTTTGCCCTCTGCACCTCTGCCCGTTAACTTAACGTTACATTTCTTTTTACACACCTTCTCTGCTCTCCCTTTCACCTCTCTCCACCTTCCTCTTATTCAAAGACAAGTCACTGATCAATAAAGTATCCAATCATATGTGGAGACGAGGCCGAAAATAAACTAACGTTAAATGCAATTAAATCCCTACTGGTTTCCAATTTAACTGGTTTCCTTACCGAACAGCTGCAGATGTGCTGCGCCTCCGTCAGCAGATTTGTCACAAATTCACAAACATACACAACATATTACTGGCGATCTTAAAGTCGCAGCCCACATCTACCACAGCGAATATGCTTCTGTAAGTGAGCACTACATACCAGCGACATTAAAAAAAGAAAGTAAAGAAAATATGATATACACAAATTTGCGTCAAGCTGGACTCGATTTCACGTCAACAAAAAGACAATATAACACAAACCGCACGTCTACCTGTGTGAGCCACTGAGACTCACAGAGCGCATAGCTTTCCTCAGGTATTAGTAAGTTACGTCAGCATCCAGGTAACATTTTGATTTGGGCTGACCTGAGACAACTGGTTACCCTCAGCTTGCCTTGAAAATACACAAACATATTTATCAATGTTTCTTGTTCTTTTTCCACGAGTCTACAAACATATTCAGTGCCACATTACAGTCTTCACAACACTGCACACTATGACAAAGTCTGTCATGTTTAAAAAGTGACGATCTAACTCCCTCACTGCGTACCTGTAGAGACAGAGATAACAGCATGACGTCACCTCTCTCGGACCATGGCGACATTTCTTTTAGTGTGCGTCCCATAAATGTGAGTTTGTTCTCAGAGCTCATATGTCTCCATCAGAGCTAGCTGCCAGGTTGTCATAGAGTGTAATACTATTATTATTGTGTCATGTCACGCTTATACAGTTCCGTTTGCTTTTTTAAAATTTCGGCCGACTTTTTTTTTTTTTAACTCGGTCACGGAAGTCATTTAAAATGCATCGAAGCATAATACTTAAATTAAAACATAGGCTACTGATGTAGCCTAACACTCAAATTAGATTTTAAAAAGTGCAAGTAGCCTACACAAAAAACTACTCAGTTACAGTGACGTGAGTAAATGTAAGTCCTTGCTTCACCTCTGTAATTATCCAGTGGCTATAAGTGCTTGGTTTTTATTTACATATTATTTAGCGTATTTTTAGAGCATTTTCCGAGTTAGATCGTCACTTTTTAAACATGACAGACTTTGTCATAGTGTGCAGTGTTGTGCAGACTGTAATGTGGCACTGAATATGTTTGTAGACTCGTGGAAAAAGAACAAGAAACATTGATAAATATGTTTGTGTATTTTCAAGGCAAGCCGAGGGTAACCAGTTGTCTCAGGTCAGCCCAAATCAAAATGTTACCTGGATGCTGACGTAATTTACTAATACCTGAGGAAAGCTATGCGCTCTGTGAGTCTCAGTGGCTCACACAGGTAGACGTGCAGTTTGTGTTATATTGTCTTTTGTTGACGTGAAATCGAGTCCAGCTTGACGCAAATTTGTGTATATCATATTTTCTTTACTTTCTTTTTTTAATGTCGCTGGTATGTAGTGCTCACTTACAGAAGCATATTCGCTGTGGTAGATGTGGGCTGCGACTTTAAAATCGCCAGTAATATGTTGTGTATGTTTGTGAATTTGTGACAAATCTGCTGACGGAGGCGAAGCACATCTGCAGCTGTTCGGTAAGGAAACCAGTTAAATTGGAAACCAGTAGGGACATGACACCGGAAAGTAACGTTAGCTAACGTTACTACTACGGACACACTACTCGTGTAGAGCTCAAAGTCTCTAGCACGCTAACGTCAGCTGTGTAAATCAGCTTCACTTTTATGATACAGTAAAAGATGAGGGCCACATGTGAAAAACAAGAAAGAAAGAAAGAAAGAAAAAAGAATGCGTACCTTCTGTGTTGCTCTCCCGGCTCCAACTTTCCTCCAAATATAACTCTTCTGTCTCTCTCGGCTGGCTGGAAGCTCAGCACTGCCCTAAAGGCCTGGAGCACTTCCGTTGTGTGAGTGGATATGCAGCGTTTTCTTTTTGAATTTGTTTTCTCTATTTGCAGCGCGTTTCAGTATATGCAGCACGTTTCTGTATATGCAGCGCGTTTCTGTATATGCAGCGCGTTTCAGTATATGCAGCGCGTTTCTGTATATGCAGCACGTTTCAGTATATGCAGCGCGTTTCACTATATGCAGCGCGTTTCAGTATATGCAGCGCGTTTCAGTATATGCAGCACGTTTCTGTATATGCAGCGTTTTCCTGTTGCATTTGTTTTCTCATATGCAGCGCGTTTCTGTATTTGCAGTGCGTTTCTGTATTTGCAGCATTTCCCTTTGCATTTGTTTTCTTATTTGCAGTGCGTTTCTCTATTTGCATTGCGTTTATCCCTGTCGGCCACCGTAATTGGCCCTCGTTGTGTCATTTTGTTCTCAACAAATTATACAATGTACATCAGTAAAGACTTTCAACTTGAATAATTTGTTCAACAAGATCTGATGTGTGATTTAAGTGTTTAATTATTGTTTTTGAACACTGTATATTACCTGAATACCACTGTCATACTGAGCATCCTGCTGAGCCCATTCAATCATTAACACTTTGTATGGAAAAAAAACCCCTTGAATTGTCGAATGTTCGTCTTAAACAGCCGAATCTGATTTGACTGACACAATTCCAAGTCGGGTACAACCCTATAATTTACACAAAATCAGTTAGACGAGTCTTGCTCAGTTTGTTATATAATGTCCTCTGTGGCTCTGGAGGTAACCTTCTAAAGGCTGAGAAACTACATCAGGGTTATTTTGGATTGGTCTTGAGATTTCAATTTTTCGGTTTTAGGAGATTGAGCTATACAAGGGTTAAAA
>NW_026080270.1:0-1299 GCF_006386435.1 Epinephelus moara | reverse complement strand
GAGCTGTGAACACTGCAATCTGATTGGTCAATAGCAGATGATCACTCTGCTCAGGGCTGAGTTGTGGCTGGTTTTGAGGCTCATGTAACCACTGTTCATGCTGTGGAGAGTTTTATTAGTAAACAGTAACTATAAAATGAAAAGATGTTTTGCTGCCTCTCTCAGGAGCTGGAGTCTGAGAAAAGAAACTTAATTCACTGGGCCGACTGCCAGTGACTTTTAAGGTGGAACGTTAACTTGTAATGTGACTCAATGTATGAGTTGATGACGAGAATCAATCAACACACCTTAAATTTCACTGTGACAACTTTGACCATCACTTTAGTTTTTATATGACAGACAGTCTTAGTAATGAGTGGATCTTCAAGCGTTTATATATATTAATTTCGACCAGGATAGCATATATTCTCAGAGAAAAAAAGCATCACAGAGCTTCGTTCCTGTGGGCTACGGAACATTAAACCCCCGAGCATGCCTTGGAAGGACTAATCGCACAAACCCACTATTTTTTTTTTTTTTTTTTTGTAAATATCTTTTATTGGTTTTTTATAATTATTATCCCACAGAGATGAAAAATATCACTTCAATTTACATATTCATCCCCAAAATGTAGAAGTGCATTGTTCAGCAGATATATTAACACAGTGAGTTCACCATTCCCATCCCCTCCCACCCACCCACCCATAGGTTTACATGATATAAAGCACACTTGGGGAGTAAGAAAACATAAATAAAGAGAAAAAAAGAAAAACAAAGCAAAAGCAAAAACAACCTCACTGATAAAGATATAGACTGAAAATCAATAAAAAATAAATAAATAAATAAATAATAAATAAANCACCCATAGGTTTACATGATTTAAACCACACTTGGGGAGTAAGAAAACATAAATAAAGAGAAAAACAAAGCAAAAGCAAAAACAACCTCACTGATAAAGATTTAGACTGAAAATCAATAAAAAATAAATAAATAAATAAATTGATTAATTTAAAAAAAAAAAAAAAGGGGGGGTCACTTCTGCGATCAATCGTGTGTGAGTTCCACCTTATTCATTGTTAAGGGGCTCCTGCAAGGAGTCATAAAAGTCGAGAAAGGGCTTCCATATTTTGAAAAAAGATTGAGAGGATCCCTTGAGTGTATATTTGATTTTTTCTAGCTTTAGGAAATACATAACATCATTGACCCAGTGAGAAAAGGATGGGGGAGCTTGTTGTTTCCATCTGAAAAGGATCAAACGCCTCGCAAGGAGTGTGGTAAAGGCTATCACGACATAGGCTTTTGCTGGTAAGGCAGCTCGAG
>NW_026080269.1:0-1588 GCF_006386435.1 Epinephelus moara | reverse complement strand
ATAATAGCGGTGAATGAGAGACTGCGGACAGAGAAGATTGAAATATGTCTTTCTACATGCTGATCACATGCCAAGTGTTGGCTTGGCTGGCAGAGGTTTTATCGCACTTACTCACAGTAACAAGCGTAGTTGTCATCAACTAGAGTAATCTTGACGTTATATTCCCTTCATCTGCTGTTGTCTGACTTCACTCTGTTGAGTTTGTGTGTTTGTGTGTGCGCGCGCTGTGAGGAGGAGGAGGTCAGCCCTGACATGCAGAGAGCAACTCATTTCTGAGTTTAGAAAATGAATAAATAAATAAAGCAATCGGCCTAATCATGTGTGTACAAAATGCTATAAGGCTACATTACCTGTTGTGAAGACATGATGATCGCGCATTACACGGCCAGCTTCAGGAAATTCACCGGTATTGTTGGCTTGTCAACAAATGCACGCTCAGAAAGATTTTTGCGACAGTTGCAACAGACAATACTGTTTTTGTCTGTGGGGATCCCGTGAGGTAAAAAAATATTCACACTGGTTTAAATAAACAATTTGATTGACTGATTGACCAAGTTCTTCTTACCGTACGTGGCTTAAGAGTTATGGCTATATCTCTCCTGTTGGTTTAGTAAGTTGACAATGCTTCAGTTTTGTTTTGCTTTTCATTTGGACTGGGATTTTTTATTACATTACATTGTGTGGACAGGATTTTTCTTTCTTTTTTTTTATTCTAGAATGAAAGAGATAAAAAAAAAAAAACATTTTCACAAACACCTATGCCTGTGTGGACTAGGCCTGAGTAAACGTCTCTAACCTCTTTAAGTTACAGAGACAGAACAGAAAAAGGTGGCGGTGTTGGACAATGGCATCATGTCACATGAGAAGGTGAGTGAAAATATCTTGTTTCAACATTATTGCAAAACAGTTAATAAGCCCATGTAGATTAATCTTGGTTGATAACTGTATAAGGGGAGGAGCCCAAAACAAGTGACCTCTGTGAAATTTATTCATGACCATGTCACAAAGCAAGCTCAGATTTATCCTTTGGCGAGTGTGAATGTATGCAGCAGATGTGGCTCATGATAAACAGCTTTATATTACTTTATGCACGATTGGAAATTTAATCCCAACTGCAGTGCCACAGAAACTGTCACTGTCAGGGACTCATTCATTAGTTTTTGAGGAATTTTGTCATGAGCTAGGGGCCTGCTTGGCAATTGTTTCATAATCAGGGTCTGCCTGTCCGAAGTTCACATACTTTTTGCAAATTTGAGATAATCAGTTGACCAAATACAGTCAGACATAAGCACACATTTTAATCAGCTGTAGGATACTGTGCACTGATACTACTGAGTGTTTGGATACCAGCCTGTCACATTACCTAAAACGGTGATTCTTATTGGGTCCATAGAGCGAGACTGCAAACCAAGAGGGGCAACTTAAGGCTGACTGCACTCCGTCGTGGCTGAGGGCTGGAGGTGCCGCACTGGGAGCTGCATTTGGGGCCCTTGCTGGCTCCTCCAGGGTGGCAACAGGGTCGAGTACCCGGTCAGCTGTTGGGGCTGCAGCTGGGGCTCTGCTGGGCAGCTTACTGGTCCAAAGAGTC
>NW_026080268.1:0-1000 GCF_006386435.1 Epinephelus moara | reverse complement strand
GCTGAATACATGTCTTCACTAATGATCAGGCATGGTTTTTTTTTTGTTTTTTTTTGAGCACTGTGTTCCAGCATTCTTGATAATCTACATGAGTCTGGTCTGCGTCATACATGAGTGTGCAATGCAGTGGCAGATTGGGAGTATGTGCTGTGTCAAAATGTAACCTGACCCATGGTTCCCACTGAATCCATGTCTGTTTGAGGCGAGACTCTTCTGATGTCAGTTGGAGCCAGTAGACCAACGCCTGTGATGTCTCTGTGGCGTTCCTGGGCAGCTGTGGCATCATGCTTTGTGGGGGGTCGTCAGAGAAGTCTAAATATAGTCCATCTTGAGTACTCATGATCTTAGTTTTGAGAGGGCACAATATATCTCTGCCTAGAAGGTTCACTGGCGTATGAGTTGAGTAGAGTAGGGGTGCAAGGATGACTTTACCGGCGATGAGCATTGGAACAGGCTCTGTCATTGGTATGACTTGTGATTTCCCAGAGAAGCCTATGGTCTTGATGGATGACTTAGAGAGGGGGTGTGTAGAGTCTTTTTTTCCAGTACATGAATATATAGCCCCTGTGTCCACCATAAAGGGATATGCTTGTTCGTGGATGACAACAGGTATAGTTGGTTCGTCGTGTGGCTGTAATGAAATGACTGGTGACATTACTCCCCCCTCAGACCTCTCTGGGCAGCCCTATCATGGGCACCCTGTCTCGTTTTCGGCCAATTTTCTGCCATGGGCACCCTGTCTCGTTTTCGGCCAATTTTCTGCTGGACCTTCCCATGGGTTGACCGGACACTTCCTGCGTCGGTGGCCGGGCTGGTAACAACCCCAGCATAGATAGTCAGGTGCAGCAGGATTCACTCCTGGATATCCTGTGTTCATTTCCTAGGGGCCTGCTGTTGCGTTGGCTGGGGTCCTGGAGGAAAGTTCGGTCCCCCTCTCCATCCTCCTCGGCCTGCTGGTCCTCCCCAAGGTTCGCCTCGACCCCGCCCCCTGGGGGGCCTC
>NW_026080267.1:0-1141 GCF_006386435.1 Epinephelus moara | reverse complement strand
TCAAGTATAGTGGTGGCAGCATCATGGTTTGGGCCTGCATGAGTGCTGCCGGCTCTGGGGAGCTCGGTTCATTTAGGGAAACATGAATTCCAAGCAGAGCACGTGTAGTGTAAAAGTTAATCTCTGATCAGGTAAAAAGTGTTTTACAGCATAAATTGATTAAGAAGGTAAAATTCATATCCATGTTTTATGTATAAGTCTCTATAACACCGTTTGATATGCATTTATATGTAACAAAACACTGTTACACATGCCAATGTACTCATAATGGAAAAGTTATGTACTCACATTGTATTCACATATTGAAGAGCACAAAAACATACCATGTACTATTCAGCAATAACACACACACACACTCATGCTCATATGACATGACACACACTTAAAGGTTTATATTGCATGAAAGCACAAGGGACTGTAATAAAGAAAGTCCCTAAAGTTCATATGTTTTTTAAAAATAAAGTGAAAGCAGAACCAGATCTAAGGGTGGAGAATTTTGGAAATTCCAGGCCTGGAGTGAAAGTGATTACACCATTAGAAACAGGCCTGTTCAAGATTGGACAAAAGGAAAAGGTTCACCACCGATAGATTTGGGTCTAAGTGGGAAGGATTAACGAAAAGAGGTGGAGATTCTCTCGAACCTTCACCAGCATATAAGAGAGCGCACAGAGAGCCAGTCTTCAGTCGCGCTCCAGAGCCTGACTCAATGAGTTGTATGTGTTGTTGCTTGTGAACACATTAAACTCGATTGCACCTGATTCTACTCGACTCCAGTGTTTCTCTAAGTGTTTCAATCAATCAATCAATCAATCAATTTTATTTATAAAGCCCAATATCACAAATCACAATTTGCCTCACAGGGCTTTACAGCATACGACATCCCTCTGTCCTTATGACCCTCGCAGCGGATAAGGAAAAACTCCCCAAAAAAAACCCCTTTAACCCAACTGAACCTAAGGTACTAAATCAACATCAGACGACGATCTGCAGGAGAAGTAGGAGACGAGGTCAGGTGCCATCTGGCCCACTTCCAGGCACCGATCTTCGCTTCTACACATGATCGCCCCTCTTCAGAAACTGAGCTGCAATGCAGTTTTCCAACATGACAATGACCCAAAACACACCTAGAAGATGACAACTA
>NW_026080266.1:0-1022 GCF_006386435.1 Epinephelus moara | reverse complement strand
GTGTTGTGTTGTGGTCTTTGCAGCGCTTTTTTCAGTGTGTTGTGTTGTTGTCTTTGCAGCGTGTTTTCTAAATGCTGCGCACGTGTTGTCAAATTGATGAAAATGTTTTCTAAATTTGCTTGTGTTTTGTCTTTTTGCATGTGTTTTCTTAAGTTGCAGTGCTGTGACCTTTCAGGGCCACCGTATTTTTGGGAAGACCAGAGAGCAGGGCATTACAGTAATCTAAACAACAAGAGATAAAAGCATGCATCAGCACCTCCGTGTTAGCCTGAGAGAGAAACGGGCGGACTCTGGCTATATTCTTAAGATGATAAAAACCTATCTTTGTTACATTTTTGATGTGTGGAATAAAACTAAGCTCAGAGTCAAAAATGACGCCCAGGTTCTTTACACATTGTGAAGGTTTAAAATCTTGTAGTTTTGGTAAAGTTTCTCTCTCTGGCCTTCAGGACCAATAACTAAGACCTCTGTTTTGTCCTGGTTGAGCTGTAGGAAATTCACTGCCATCCATGACTTGATATCTAAAATACAGTTTAAAAGGGTGTCAATTGGCCCTGTGTCATCAGGAGACACAGCGATGTACAACTGTGTGTCATCTGCATAACTGTGGAAGCTGATGTCGTGCCTCCTGATGACGTCCCCAAGGGGAAGCATGTATAGATTAAAAAGAATTGACCCTTGGGGCACCCCACACCTGATTTCATGCGTTCTGGAGGAACATGTATCCATACTTACAAAGAAACAACGATCTGTGAGATAAGAGCTGAACCAGTTAAAAACAGTACCAGAGAGGCCCACCAGGTTTCTGAGTCTGTTTAATAAAATGTGGTGATCTACTGTATCAAAGGCGGCACTTAGATCCAGTAGTACCAAGACTGTGAGTTTTTGTGAATCAACATTAAACCTGATATCATTTAAAATCTTTAAAAGGGCTGTCTTGGTACTGTGGTTCATCCTAAAACCAGATTGATATTTCTCTAAAATATTATTTCTTTTTAAAAAATCATTTACTTGGTTAAAAA
>NW_026080265.1:0-2559 GCF_006386435.1 Epinephelus moara | reverse complement strand
TATGCACTGTTGTGTTATTTAAAATTATAAACACTGTATTTTCTCCTCACATTCCTCAGTGCGCGCTGTTGTTATTTTATATTGAAAATTGGCCGGATTCTCTCATCTTTTCTGTGTCCGACTTCCTGTTTGGTACGATCGATCCAACTTGACAGAAGAGCTCGCATGAAAAATAGACCAGACGCCGAACTGAGGTGCTGCGGTGTGTGGATGTCTGTTCATCTTTTCGTTAATGTCCTTATTAATGCACACTTTATAACTTTCTTGTTGGATTTATTTAAAATGAACGAATGAAAAGTAAATGTCTTTGAATATCTTTATTATCATTTAAAAACGAAAATTAAACTGACCGGTAAAAATAGATTATGACCGGATTTTTATGACCCTGTCGGTCAAAATGACCAGCGACAAAAAAGTCTAGCGCAACGTTGTCAGGTTAGATCTGAGAGGCAGAGACCAAAGGTGTCATTTCTCTTCACTGCTGTTTTATTCCTAAAATATCAACTGGTTTGTACGACCTGACAGTTTGCTCCTGATGACAAAAATGACTCATTAATATCTTTGACACAATATGTTTCTCTGTATGTTTAGTTTGTTGTTCAACGATCAAAATACAACAGAACAGTCTTCATCTGATATCTAATCAGTTTACTCATAATTTGCACCAGCATGACCCAACTGGTCTTGGAGAGGTATGAAGAAAAGATGATGGTTTATTATGGTTAATCAGAGTTATTATACCAGTTTTTTCATGTGTATGTTGAAGCCTAGTATTGGAGTTTTATATATTTAAAGCAGATGCACTGTCTCTTTTCTACCTAATTATTTTAACGTACAGCTGCTGCTGCATTCCCAGTTTTCAAGTGGGAGGGGATATCTCTGAATTACACTCCACGGGTTTTTGAATCTGGTTTTACTTAAATATATAGGCAATGGCTTTTTGGTTTAAATGACTCACTAGAGCTCACTGTTCAACTCTGCCTGCTCTCACTCTGACACACTTTGACAGAATGATTAAAACACAATTAGATATGAAAAAGTCTCATTTGCAAAAATCAAAAACTCACAGTAGAATTTGCTGACTGACCTGTGGATGATATGATGACACAGATCAAATGATTTTTCTGTGATACTCTGAAATAATCTGAATGCAAACATGCTCCATATCTTCGATCTACCTCGCCTCAGAGCAGTTAACATGAAACCAAAGTGGACACTGGCGCTCCAGGTGACAGTTGAACACACTCGGCTGTCCAGGTCAATTGTTCCATCTCAAAAAATGCAGGAGCCAACAATTTAAAAGGATAATGGGGCATTGGTATGCAAACATGTCAAAAATCACAGTCACACCAGTATTGTTATTTTTTTGCCCCACTTGCTCGGGGTTCTTCAAACATGTCAGATTCAAACTCTATTCAAGCATGACTGGAGCTAGCTGGCACACATGCAGTGATAGACAGCATGAGGGGAGAAAAAGAATAAATGTATGTAATGGTAAACAAAAAGTCGCACATCAAAACATGTTCTAACTGTGTTACATCATAAGCTAGCCGACAGAACACACATTTGCCATTATGTTACATTCCATGGAAGGTTATCCACGCATGATGGTTGACTGTGGGAACCCTGAAGTTGGCTGACTGAATTGTTATGGAAGACATAATCTTGACAGGCTGTGATTTTCTTGTGGTGTACCACAGGGTTCAATCCTAGGTCCTCTCATTTTTCATGACATGCTGCCTTAAGATCAAATTAGTTTGTGTTTATTTTTGACGCCTTTCTGCCTTTATTATAGTGCAGCTACAGAGAGACGGGAGAGTGGGGAGAGGGAATGACACACAGCAAAGGGCTGCAGGTTAGAATTAAACTCAGGCTGCTGCAAAGGCCTCAGCCCACAGGGCGCGCACACTCTGCCAGGTGAGCTAGAGGTCGCTCCAATTTAAACTTATTTTCAAAAACAACTTCAGATTCCTTTTTTTTTTTTTTTTTAAAATGACAGTATGTGATTTTATATTCCATTAAAATCAGGTAAATATGGCAGCTGCTTTTGTCTGGTGCTGATGCTCCAGTCCTTCCTACTACTGAGAGTCTGGAACTGAGATCCTTTAAGTGGCCAAATACAGCAACTCTGTAAACCAGGTGGAATCAAATCTTGTTAAGATCTCTTTTCAAGTTGAGCCTACTGCTCAGTTAGCATTTAATATTTGATGCAGATTTTCTATCATTATCAGCTGAAGTTGGACAATGGTTCAATAATGTTTCCACATTAGAAGCTCAAATTAGCTCATTCTTCTGTTTTTAAACACTGAAAGGTGATCCATCCTTTAAATATCAAATTATTTATTTATTTAGCGAATGCAAAGTCCTTCAGCCAAGCAGTTGCCATCTGATCTGCTGTATGGAGGGTGATTAAGCCTCCTTCAAGTCTTTGTAAGGGGCAAGCTTCAATGATGTGATGCATTGTTTGCACCTCTCCACAAGCACAAAGTGAGCTTGAGCAGCTGCCCCACTTGTGAAGGCTGGCTAGGCAGGGGCCATGTCCAGTCCTGAATCTGTTTA
>NW_026080264.1:0-1362 GCF_006386435.1 Epinephelus moara | reverse complement strand
ATTCCAACAATGGAATGGTCAACTGCAATGTCGGCATGGTAATTCCAATGTTGGGATGGTCATACCACAATCTGAATGGCCAATTCCAACATCCAAATGGATGATTTTGATGTCTGAATGGCCATTAGAACATCTGAATGACCAAGTCCAACATCAGAATGGACAATTTCATCTTCGGACTGGTAAATCCGAAAATCGGAATGGCCAGTTCCAACATTGGAATAGCCTTGCAGACGTCTGAATGATCCGTTCCAATGTCTGAATAACAAATTTCAACAACAAAATGGACAATTCCAACATCTGAATTGCAAATTTGAGCCACAGAATGGTGAATTCAGACATTT
Source organism: Epinephelus moara (assembly GCF_006386435.1). Classification (NCBI taxonomy): domain Eukaryota; kingdom Metazoa; phylum Chordata; class Actinopteri; order Perciformes; family Serranidae; genus Epinephelus; species Epinephelus moara. The sequence goes on along the minus strand of NW_026080264.1, from coordinate 1,018 downwards.
GCATGGGCATACCAACATCCAAATGGAAAAGTCTAAGATCAAAATGGTCAAATCCAACGCCGGAATGGTAATTCCAACATCCATATGGACAATTCAATTGTCTGAATGTACAATTATGACATCAGAAATGACCCATTCCAGCAATGGAATGGCCACTTCCATTACATGTGCCTAGAATGATGCAGCCACCTGTTCTTCATGCAGCACTCCACAGGCTTCCATTGGCCTTGTAATGAGCCACCTACCTGCTTCTTTCCTTGAAATATCAGCCTTTTAAATTCTTACAGATTTGCATCTATGACCATCCCCCATAGATAAGAATTTGGAAGCATTTTCCAGCTTCATAACTCATCATTATGTGTGCCTAGACTGACACAGAAACCTGTATTTGATGCATCAATCTCCAAGCTTCCATTTCTGATTGGAATCAGCCCGCTACCTCCCACTGTCTTTCAAATATCAGTCTTTGAAATTCTTCCAGATTTGCATCTATGACCATTCCCATAGATGAGAATTTGGAAGCATTTTTCAGCTTCATAACTCATCATTATGTGTGCCTAGACTGACCCAGAAACCTATATTTGATGCAGCAATATCCAAGCTTCCATTTCTGATTGGAATCCGACTGCTACCTCCCACTGTCTCTGAAATATCAGCCTGTGAAATACTTCCAGATTTGCATCTATGAGCACCCTCATACATGAGAATTTGGAAGCACTTCCCGGCTTCATAACTCATCATTACGTCTACCTAGAGTGATGCAACCACCTGCTTTTGATGCAGCAATCTCCAAGCTTCCATTTCTGATCATAACTATAACTATAATATTATTACTTTCAATAATATAGTCATAACCTACTGCCATTACCTGCATCTCTCTCTCTCTCCCTCTCTCTCTCTCTCTCTCTCTATCTCATTGTATCATACGGATTACTGTTAATTTATTATGCTGATCTGTTCTGCACGACATCTATTGCACGTCTATCCGTCCTGAAAGAGGGATCCCTCCTCAGTTGCT
>NW_026080263.1:0-1659 GCF_006386435.1 Epinephelus moara | reverse complement strand
CGCGACCCGGACCCGAATAAGCGGAGGACGACGAATACGAGTACGAGTATGAGTATTGTCAGTTATCTTCTGTCTGTGTAATGATTAACAATAGTAAATGAAATGTACTGTATTTCCTTTTGCTAACTTTCTGTATACTGTACTTGGAGCTGTGGGCATTTGGCTGAGGAGACCGTGAAGGCTCACCTACCAGATGTTTCTCAAAACTACTCTGATACTCAAGTGGTGCTGCTGCACCAAACTCTCTTCTAAGTGAGGTGTTCTCTACCTGCAAATTCCACAGCACCTTTAAAGAGCTGACTGATATGGCCCCTCGTGGCATAATAGCCTTTCTGATTATTTATTGCATAATAACACAAAATTGCCTATTTAATGCCAATGTTTCCAGAATAAATACTTTCATATACAGTAAATCTGACAAACACTGCTGACATTTTAGCTTACCTTGTGTAAAACCTTATGTCATCATCTGAGGCAGCAAACCGCTCCAGCCCAAACTTGTTGCTGAGAGCCATTTCCTCCATTTGTTTACATAGGCTCGCCATTTCTGCATGGAGATCTTCAGTATGGTCCAGGGCGAGATCAAACGCAGCAGGCTCAGTAGTGGAGCAGTAGTTGTGGTCTGGGTAATGTACATCCATGGGAGGGTCCTCAGTTTCGATTATGTCTATATCTGTGTCTGGTTGCTCTGTTCTTTGCCAAACTTCGGGCCGTCGGGCAGGTAGCGTAAAGTTGTTCCACTGAAAAAGTAATGGGACGGCTCCATTTTTCAGACGTCTGCATCCGGCTGGGGTTGAAGGCTCAATCAGGTCTGTACTTGTGGTGGTGTCCTCCCTTCTTTGAAAAGACAGTTTACCTCATTTTGCAGTCATGACACAAGGTAAACATCGACACTTTAACAACAAAATACACAAAAATGGAGATAAAATGTATAAAGACGACATGAAACAATGGAACAGACACCAGCATAGGAGATGTGTGCATTATTAAGACATACTGACGAAATAAAAAGTCGGAAAAGTCAGCCTATTTTAGAGAAAATCCACTTTTTAAATGCATTTATGATACGTTTGACCGTCCGTCCAGCAACCCGGGCCTATTGCACAAAACTAGGATAAGGGATTATGCCGGGATATCTTGGTTATTCTGGCTCAATTTATCCGTGATCCGGTTGCACAAAAGCAGGATAGTGGACAGCGGGATATGTTATGACATAAGTTACCATGGAGATTTATTCTGTGGAGCTAGCCTAGACCAGGCTAAGTTCCAGGATCTATTTAATCTTATCCCTTATCTCAGTCAGCAGTCACAACAAACGGAAACCAATAGTTATTTCACTGCCCACTGCACATTGTTATCACATTCAACCAGACCCACTGTCATTATTTAAACATTTGTGATCATTAATTGCAATCATTTTAGATAAATGATTTTAGATGATTTTGCAATCATTAGATAATTTACAGTTTTCCATAGACTATATAAAATACACATCCCATATAAATATAAATACACATCAAAAGAGTAACATGATGTTCCTTTATTGAATAAGGATAAATCAAAGCAAGTAAACCATCAGCTCCTTTCAAAACTGAAGTCACACAGTGACTCTACAAGATAGAAAGCACAGAATCAAAGCATATTATACAACACAAGAAT
>NW_026080262.1:1654-3332 GCF_006386435.1 Epinephelus moara | reverse complement strand
TGTGATGTTGGGCTTTATAAATAAAATTGATTGAACATATGTTGGACCCACAGCTAAGCACACTTCCCTCTTGAATCAATAATCAATATATTGACTCTTCACTGAGACTATTGACTCACATGTTTTTCTTTGACCATTTGAATGAAACTGACACGACATCAAAGCTGAAACAGAAATGTTTAACAGGTGTAATCTTCAGTATGTCCACATGTATCCGTCATGTGTACCTTCATGTTTTGAAGGTGCAGTAATTCAGTCATGAGTTCATTTAACAAAGCACAAGGAAAACTGTGAAACATCATCCATGATGAATGTTACTGCATAAAAACATGTAAACAAGTGCCACAATAAATAAATAAATAAAGTCTGAACCCATTAAAGGGCCTGATCTTAACCTCAGTTCTAGTCAATGGAAATAAAGTGACTTTTAGCTTCTTCAACTGTCCTGCAGTTTAACATTTATAACAGTTATTTTAACATTTATTTTATTTTTTTATTTTTGATATAAGATATCTTTATTACTTTTTTAATTTATACAAGAAAAGCATTGTACAAAAACATAAGAGTGCCTCATACTACACAGAACATGGTTAACAAAAACCCCCACATGGTGAAAAAACAAACAAACTAATAATAACTAATAATAATAAATACATTCAAAGAAGATTTATATGAAGTACAGAAATATGTAACAACATAAGGGAAAGCAAAACAAAACCATACAACAGCATTGAAAGCTCAAATTGACAGTTGAAGGAATACGTGAGCAGATATCCAGGCATTACAGTGTTACTGTATGGTGTTTGGTTGATACCAAAACTCAAGTGTGGTTCTTTCTATGACTGACCAGATCAGTCCATAGAGGCCGTTCTGCAGAGTCTGTGCACTCTCCATACTGATATAATTCAAAAGGGGTTCCAAGTTTTATAAAATAACAGAGGTTTGTCCTTAAGCCAGTGGGTCATTGCTTCCAGAGGAATAAGTTCCATTATACCCTGTAACCACTGTGAGAGCTTAGTAGGCTTGTCAGAGATCCACTGAAGTAGGATCCACCGTCTGGCACCAAACAGAAGAACATCGAGCAGTCTCAGCATACAAGGTTTTAGATTCAGTGCAGGATGTAATCCAAGGATGCAAGACAGTGGAGTGAGATCCAGGTGCTTACCAAATATGTCGCAAATTTCTTTGCAAACCTTTCTCCAGAAATTTTTAATAAAGGGACAGTCAAAGATGCAATGGTAGCATGATCCCTCTGAGAACTTGCATTTATTACAGTATTTGGAAAGTGAAGGATTAGATTTATTCCGTAGCACTGGTGCAATCTGGAGCCTATGAATAATTTTGAATTGAGATTCTTTCACTTTGTTGGTGGACAAACAGCCAGATGAGCTCAGCCACACATCACCCCACTCATCATCTGAGATTGTTACCCCCAGGTCAGCCTCCCAGAGAAACTTAAGATGACCAGTGCCCTCTGATGGAGGCCACGGAGCATCATAGAACCTGGTCATCAGTTTTCAGGGCTCAGGGTCTTGCAGTACCTCTTCTATTGAAGAGCGAGAGAACCCACCAGGGTACGACCTTGCTTTTGAAGAGACAAAGCTACGGATCTGCAGATACCTAAATAAATGTCTGGAGGGGAGGTCGTGTTGTTCAATTAGCTGGTTAAAGGATTTGA
>NW_026080262.1:0-905 GCF_006386435.1 Epinephelus moara | reverse complement strand
ACAGCAACACTTACACACAGACATCTTCAGGGCAAAAAGCAGGACAGCAGTGGCAGTTACATTACAACACATCAACGGGACATGGTGTTCAATGCCCCAATTGCGTTAGGAATAAAGGAATTTTTAAAAATATTACGATTAGCCCTTGGCACTTTGTAACGTCTACCAGAGGGGAGAAGTTCAAACTCCCTATTGAGTGGATGAGAGGGATCGTTTGCTATTTTTACAGCTTTTTTACTAAGCACTTCCTCGTACACGCTACTTAAATGTTTCTGTCTTATCCCTATTATTATGGGATGTTGAGTCCCATCAATGAGCCAGTTCCATCTTTGAATATATCAGACGTCTTGATCAATGACCTCATCATGTGTCCAGGTAGATTCATGAACACTGACACACCTGCAGCTCTGTGGAAATGATCCGCTCTGATTTAAAAACAGCTCCAAGTCTCCTCAGAGCCAAAGACACTTTTCTGACGGCCGACAAACTGTCTCTGCTCCGATGATGATGATGATGAAGATCCAGCAGGGGGNTGTGGAAATGATCCGCTCTGATTTAAAAACAGCTCCAAGTCTCCTCAGAGCCAAAGACACTTTTCTGACGGCCCGACAAACTGTCTCTGCTCCGATGATGATGATGATGATGATGATCCAGCAGGGGGCGCTGCAGCTCCGTCACTCTCTGCTGCTCTTCAACAGCAACATCCTGCTGCCTAGCAACAGATGACACAACCAGCAGCTGGTTTTTGATTGGCCGAGCTGACTGTGAATAAACTGATGAACCATGTTAAAATGTTTTGGTTTGATGACGTCACCTATACATGATATTATATGTTATTGATTACAGAGGAGATCAATAAACAGGATCAATATTATTCAATCAATCAATCAATCAATCAATTTTAT
>NW_026080261.1:0-2471 GCF_006386435.1 Epinephelus moara | reverse complement strand
CTGTCTTACAGTGTCTCCCAGCAGACTGGACGTGTCTGAGCCGCCAGATGGTGAGCCACTGGGGGAGGCCGGTGCCGGGATCCTCCGGAGGATGAGCCGTGGGCTGTCGGGCCGGTCCGGGTTTGGAACCAGGAGGCTGGTCCACGTGTAGCCCTTGTCCATCTAAGGGTAACAACAAATATAGCTGTCAGACTGCTCCTCCACATCATGTTAACAACTTCAGTTTGGCTCCATTGTTCTGTTTTCTAACACTATGTGTTATGACTGTGCACTGACAACACATTTTCTTTTTATCTGCATGTTATGATTAGGTCAGAATACAGTGTCTTACAGTGTCTCCCAGGAGACTGGACGTATCCGAGTCACCGGATGATGAGCCACTGGAGGAGCTCCACGGGATTGGAGTAACGCTGTCCCAATTGTAGCCCTGGGCCATCTGATGGAAAAAAAGAATCCAACCGTGAGACCACAAATTTAGCACATCACATATTGAATTGGCCCATTAGCACACAGTCAACACTGCTAAAAACTGAATGTACAGAGTGCAATTAAATGTAACATTTCTGACTGCAAATTAATGCCAAACTCAGAAAATTCAGTCACAATCTACTTTTGAAAACTAATTCAAATTGAAGCCTTTCTTTCAGTCACAAAAACTGTGTTATTTCTAAACCCAGTTTGTCCCTCTAAGAGTCTGGAAGCCTTCTGACAGCATACTTATAGTCATGGATGGATTACTAATTGGACCTTCTGGGCACAGGCCCAGGGACCCAGAGTGTCAGGGGCCCCTCTGGCCTTCACCTGCAAAATGTCACTCAAATTAACATGTACTGACCAGGAAGAGACTCAAAATGACCACAAAAAGATGCTACGGAAATGCAAAGAGACAAAAACACCTCATAGAAACATAACATGACACAAAATAACTACAATGACACAAACTGACCTGAAAGAGACACAAAATGGCCTCAAAAAGACAAAATGGCGGAATAAAATCACAAAATTATCCTCAAGAGAAAAGTACCTCAGCCAGACACAACATGACTAAAAAAGACACAACATGACATCAAAGAGACACAAATGTCCTTAAGGGACACACAACGGCGAATAAAGACATAAAACAACCAAAAACGACTCAAATTGACCTCAAAGACACACAAGATGACCCCAGAGAGACGCAAACAACAAAAAAGAGGCAAAACCAGCACATCCTCTGTGTGTGCTGACCCTGTGTAGGAGAGCTAGTGCGGCCTTTTGCATATCTGTGCCCAGGGGCCCATTGTCTCATAATCTGCCCATGCATACAGTAGACATAGCTGTGTTTAACAGAGGGACATTTTTGCCAGATATTCAACAACATGCCAATTTTGAGCTTAAGAGTCTGACCCAGAGAGGAATCTTTAAGTGTGGGCATCAGACGAACAATGCGCAGTCTAATTGGGTTTCTGAGATGAGTGTGTGAAACGCAACTTTCAGCGTCAACATATTATTGCCGTTTGTTGTGACTGAAACTCTGACCAGCTAAAGACACAAAATGACTAAAACAACATCAACTGACCCTTAAAACGACACAAAGTTACTTTTAAGAGATACAACATGACCTCAGATACACACAACATGTCCTCAGCCAGACACTAAAGACCACAGCAACAAAACTTCACCTCAAAGACACATAATTAAATGGCACAAATATACCTCAGGCACACAAATAGACACGAACGCACTGCTGACTCAAAATTGCTTCAAACAGACAAAAAAATAACTACAATGACACAAACTGACCGGAAAGAGACACAAAATGGCCTCAATAAGGCAAAATGGCGGAATGAAATCACAAAATTATCCTGAATTGAAAAGATGCAAAACAACACAAAATGACCTCAAGACACACAAGATGACCTCAGAGAGACGCAACATGACTTAAAAAGACACAACATGACCTCAAAGAGACACAAAATGACCTTTAAGGGACACACAACAGCCAAAAAAGATGCAAAGCAACACAAAATGATGTCAAAAACACGCAAGATGACCTCAGAGAGACAAAACATGACTTAACAAGAAACAACATGACATCAAAGAGACACAAAATGTCCTTTAAGGGACACACAACGGCCAAAAAAGATGCAAAGCAACACAAAACAACCTCAAGACACACAAGATGACCTCAGAGAGACGCAACATGACTTAAAAAGACACAACATGACATCAAAGAGACACAAAATGTCCTTTAGGGGACACACAACGACCAAAAAAGATGCAAAGCAACACAAAACGAAGTCAAAAACACGCAAGATGACCTCAGAGAGATGCAACATGACTTAAAAAGACACAACATGACCTCAAAGAGACACAAAATGTCCTTTAAGGGACACACAACGGCCAAAAAAGATGCAAAGCAACACAATACTACCTCAAATACTCAGGGAGACGCAAAATGATTTAAAAAAAACACACAACATGACCTCGAA
>NW_026080260.1:0-1643 GCF_006386435.1 Epinephelus moara | reverse complement strand
CAAAGTGATTTATCAAACCTGGAAGCAATTTTGCTCATAGAAACTGCGTCTATATTTAACACGTGTCAAAGGGAGGTGCAAACGGTTTGTATGTGTAATTGCGCACACATGGCTGCGTTTATTGTCGCAAGAAGGAGACATTGAAACGATAGAAGAAGACGCAGAGAACGCTTTTTTCACCATTGTGTGAAGCAAGCAACATGGGCTGGAGCAGAATGCCATGCCGGAGGAGAACTCCTCCTCTCTGACATACTAACACACACACACACACACACACACTGAACATGCGATGGAATGAATGAATGAACATTGGAAGCGGTTCAGCCGCAGTCTCGCCGGCTGGCGCGGTCACTGTTAAGATTACATTTGTTTTTTATTATTAACAAAATGGTTTTTTATTGACCGTATGAATGGTTTTGTTTTCAAATAGATATTTGGAAACGAAAATGTATGCTTTGGTGTACTTTTACAGAGTTTTGCAATATGTAAGCAGCCTACCTCAAAATGTATAATTTTCAGCAGCGGTCGGAGATATAAATGCTCAGAAGTCTAGTGTGTTTCACTTTTGTAACTTAAAGGCTTCAGAAAACATACAAGACACATTTTTAGGAAAAGTCATAGGAAGAGAAGCTTGTAGGTTTTATCTAAACAGAGTTATTTGCATTAAAAAAACCCAAACAGACCGTCGTGGCGGTTCTAGTGTTAAACATAATGCTGTAGATTAGAATACGAGTGCTAGTGTGACCCAATAAACTGCAGAGCATTGCAAAGTTAAGCAAATCAACATTTACTGAAAAAAAGATGATTGAAATCACTTTCTAGATTCCAAACATTATTATCAAACGAAATACTCAGTCTCATTAACATCTCATTATGTTAAGCCACGCAAAATCATATTAAAGACACATTGTTTCAGTCACAAAATATATAGACTAGAGCTCTAACATTTATTGTGGCAAAAAAACTAAACAGTTCTTTATCGTATAGCCTATTTTACACAAAATGAGTATTCACAGCCAATATAAGAAAACTTAAACGTGACAGTTGAGTGTATTATTTGTGTTTCCTTTTACGCAGGTGGAACTTGCCCGCCGTGCGCACCTCTCCTCCCTCTCCGGTCCCTGGCTGTTGGTCACAGATTTCTTCCCATATAGCGTTCCTTTGTGAGACAGTCAGGTTTCTTTGCTGTAGCTCATTTAAGTGTTTATTGGCCTCATCTAACACCTCTAATTCCATAGGGTCGAATTTCACTTTGCGCTTTCTCTCCAAACTCGCCATGCTGCAAACCATTAAACACACAAAACCCTCATTTAAATAGGGTGTCTCCAACATGTTTGCACCTCTTGTCATTTACGCAATCACTCTTAGTAAATCACCCGCAAACCGCAGTTCAGCCCCACATGCAAAATTCTAGATTGCGCAGGCAAATTAGTACATGCAAATTGGGATCTTAGTAGATCTGGCCCTAAGTGAATGCAGGTGATAGTGAATCAATTATCTATTTCTCATCATTTGGGAGTCAATTGTAAGCTCTATCCCTGATTATATCAAAATAAGTAAAATCCCCTTAAATGTATGGAATGTGCTATAGGTTGAGGAACAGACAAAGCACAATGGTGTGTCCCATTTTAATGTGGTTGCTT
>NW_026080259.1:0-5206 GCF_006386435.1 Epinephelus moara | reverse complement strand
AGTAAAATGCTGACACGTCATTACTGTTTACCTGCCATGTTAATTATGTTAATATTACATTTCTACTTTGCACAATGAATTATTAAAACATGCAAAAACATTTCCTTTGAGCCACCACGTTGCTGCAGTGAGTCCCCAACATTCGCATAAATTAATGTGAATAAAATGACCTGTGTATGCACCTCACATAAATTAATGTGAATAAAATGACCTGTGTATGCACCTCACACACTTTTTTATTTTGGAGTTTCACTGCATGTACACGGAGCAACAGGTGGAAAGTTACAAGGTACAATCTGACATAACTAACTCAGAGCCTGAAGACAGACTGCACGAGATGCACAGACAAACGTTTATGTCTGAGAACATGGCTGGTCACCCCATTTCAAATCTTTATTATAGTTGTGAACACTGTTTTCATGACCGTCAGTGTTTTGAGTGTGAGTCTGACCCAGCTCTGCATCAGCACACAGGTCAAAGGTGTGGTGACATACTTGTAGCAGTTGAAGCTGCTCCTCTCGTTTTGGGTAATTTCAGGGATATATTATTTAAACTTTGTAATACTGTTGTGATCAGTCTGTCACATTCTCATGTTTCTTGTCTTGTGTTTCCTCTTTTATTTTGAAACTCACGCCTTGTCTCGTTTCAGGGCTCTTCATTTCCTGCTCTCCTGTGTTTCCCGCCTGTTTGTTTACCTACCTGTCTTAAAGTGTCACACCTGTGTCTCATTGTCTCCCCTATTTAGTCTCTGTGTTTCCCTTTGTCTGTGCCAGTTCATCTTGTACTTTGAGTCAGCGGTCCAGCCGTTTCTTTGTTAGTTTGCCTGCCTTGTGATATTGACCCTCTTTTAGGATTTCTGGATTTTGTCTTTGCCTGTCGTTTTTGGATACCTTTGCTTGAGTGACTGACATCTGTGTACCGATCCTAGCCTGAAGTTAAAGGACTTTGTTTTGAACTTTATTCCGTTGCTGAGTCTGCATTTGAGTCTCTTTTGGTTCAGTGTGATACAGTCTGCATCAATTCCCCAAACTCTTAAATCAAACTAAACTGGAAAGGTGTACCTAAAGAGTTTTTCACTTTTTATCTACAGATCAGTCATTAGAGGATGTGTGCAAGTAGATTTACTTTTTAAATTATTAGTATTATTTTATAGTTTAGGGGCCTTTCTGTGGTCTCTCTTATAACAAACAGAAGCTCCATGCTGACCCGGTAATCATTTATCACATTATTATTAGTGCTCATGTTGACAATATGAACTGAGAGATGAGCTGAAACATTTCTTCTGGTGTTGAAATGAGACAGGAAGTCTTCGTGCTGCTCTAACCCACAGCAGAGTCAGGTGTATCAGAAATTAAAACTATTTTGTCATACATTTTAAGGTGTTCGTTCATGTCCATAATCATCCTACCAGATAAGTATCCTCGGGATTATATCGAACCACTAAATTGCTGTTGTTCCCACATTTAACACACACACACACACACACACACACGTACAGACCAAACAGTGAAAGGAATGCAAATCTACAAAGACGTAGGGTGAAGAAATGTGTGGACTGAAACGTCATCATGTTTGAATACGCCCATATTGTGTTATTATATTTACTATTAAAGTTTATTTTGAGGTTATTAAAAAAGTGTTGGAATATTCTCTTTGACTAACCACTGGAGTCACCGGTGTGAATGTCCAACATTCATGAAAATAAAGATTAATGAAATGACTTACACACTCATAACAGTGTACATTTGTGTCTTTATTGTAGAGGCCTAATTCATGTCAACAGAGCAACAGGTGAACAGTGATCAGGCTCAGTCAGACATATGTTACTGTCTCAGTTGCTATGGACAGTTTATGCGAGTTGCACAAACAGAGGGAAAACCATAGGAACACGGACAGTCATTCCACTGTGTGGCATAGTTGTTGTGAACACAGTTTTGGCCGTCACCACCGTTTGGCTGGTCTGAATACCAAAAGGTAAAGTCAACTGCAGTCCCATCAGACCACATCCATCTGCCTTCCCTCTGGGTGTCACTGAGTCCAATCCAGGTTGATCCCTGAGCAGGGTCAAAGTTCGAAACCAGCGATCTGACAAAATTGTCTTCATCTGCACTGTGAATAGACACCAGGTTGGCTCCCTCTGACACACAGTGGAACTCTGCATCAGCCCAGGTGAAACGTGTGGAGATGTACTTGTAGCAGCGGCCGTTGAAGATGTACCAGAACATGGGACATGTACCACGCTGTAGCTTCACATCAGGAGAAGACACAGCACCCAGAGCCAGACCAAACAACAAGAGGAGCGAGAGCATGTTGGCGTCTCTGTGTCACAGGAGCAGGACGAGGGGTCGTATGTTGGCTGGAGTTGATCTGCACCGTTGGATGGGATCAAGACCATGAAGGAGAGAGGTGACACACTGCTTTCTTTTACATGCTTCAGAGAGGGTGTCTGCACTGTTGGCACAATATTATTGGTCAACTGAACTTGGCAAACACTTTCAGCTGTACACAACCACACTGTAACTCAACATGAGCCAAAAAAAAACACCACCAGCACCTGGACATATCACATAGAAGTCGATAATTCATTCAAAAAACTTTTTAAGGTTTTTGTGTTTCATTTCCTCCCCAGTAAAGACAGACTGAGGTTTTTTGAACCAGACTAAAGGAAGCTTTTTATTGATAATGCTTTATGAGTGCCACAAGAATGTTTCTTTTCTGTAACTATCCGCAGAAAGTGTTGATAAGTGACCAGAGTCTGTCTTTGAAAGAGACTTTTTAATGCAAACACAAGGACTAAGCTGCTCATAACACTGACGTTCTGTTTGTAACAACACTCTGAGATCCTCTTTGACGTTGTCTGTCATGTATGAAATCAAAGATGCTTTAAATCACAGTTCTCCCCTGTCCACTGGATTCATTATGATCTCAGCTTAGTGTTGAAATGATGAAGGAAACTTGTGGGACAAACGTTTTTTCCTGCATTTTACTCTCAGAGCCTGTGGTTAATAAAATATTCACATGCTGAATAGGCAGTGTACTGGTGGCTGCAACAGCTGTTACACCTGTGCTGTTCCCATATTTATCTAATACACAGAGGCTGGAGCAGACATGGAAAAATACTTGTAATGTTATTATTAAATTGCAGAATGAAGGGAAAAGACAAGTATTATTCTTATTAGATATAACAAAGTTCCCTTAGTGAATGCCCAACATTGGCAAAATGATTGTTGATTAAATGATCTCTGTACACACATTAACTTTCACATTTACATCTTTATTTTGGACTTTCACAGCATCTGACACCAGAGCAAAGAGAAGAGCGTCCTCACACTGACCTGCTCTTCTGCTGCCCTCAAGTGGCCACAAAACATAACAACAAGTACTTTTATGTTCCAGCGTTGCAGTTTCAGACCACAGACATCTTTTCTTCTCATGGGTACACTTCTACACTGCTGATCCTCTGAACATGGCACATGTAACCTTAAAGAGAAGAAATAACACAGTGTTCCAAAGACAAATGCATAGAAATAAAACAAAGTGTTGCTCATTTCAACACTCAGGAGTCTTGCAGCTACAACAGTCTATGACCAGTAGTTCATGATGGCTGTATAACAGTAATTTCACTGTATTTATGACTCTTCTTTACTTGTGCTAATGTTACAGTAGCTTAGCCTTTTAGCTAAATGCTGAATTATTGTTTAGTTGAATGCTTAACAGCTAAATGGTCGTTTGGTATTCAGCATTATCCCATAACTGCCTACAGACGCTGCAGTGGCTGCTGATCAGCAGAGGTTACATAGTCTCACTTTAAAGGGGAAATCTACCCTGAGAATGTACAAAATGAGAAATTATATGTCCTTGTGATTATGTCAAACTGCTAAACCTGTGTTGTCCTAAATTTAACACACAGACACATAGGCGTAGATTTTGAAGGGGAAGCAGGAGACTTGTGCCCCTCTCAATATTTAGAACATGGGCATTTGTCCCCACCTACTAAAAACCTGAAAGTAGCAGAGGGCTTTTATTTTGACAGAACTAAAGACATTCACATAGAAAATTGATGCAGAAAATGCAGAAATCTGTGACTGACGCTCAAAATTTTCTGGCAGAGAAATTAAGTGACTTCTGTAAACACGTAACAGTGTACATTTGTGTCTTTATTGTAGAGGCCTAATTCATGTCAACAGAGCAACAGGTGAAAAGTGATCAGGCTCAGTCAGACGTATGTTACTGTCTCAGCTGCTACGTACAGTTAATGCGAAATGTACAAACAGATGCTTGAATAACAGAACAGTGATGGTCATTCCATTTCAGATCTGTACCAAAGTTGTTTATAACACAGTGTTCAGCTCCGCTAGTGTTGTTTGGCTCCCCTGTGGTCCAAAAGACAAAGTCCACTGCAGTCCCATCAGACCACATCCATCTGCCTTCTTTATGAATGTCACTCAGTCCGATCCAGGAATACCCCTGTGCAGGGTCAAAGTTCTTGATCAGAGATCTGACAAAATTCTCTTCATCTTGACTGTGGATGGACACCAGGTTGGCTCCCTCTGACACACAGTGGAGCTCTGCATCAGCCCAGGTCATGTCTGTGGCGATGTACTTGTAGCAGCGGCCGTTGAAGCAGAACCAGAACATGGGACAGTTGCCACGCTGTAGCTTCACGACACAGCACCCAGAGCCAGACCAAACAACAAGAGGAGCGAGAGCATGTTGGCGTCTCTGTGTCACAGGAGCAGGATGAGGGGTTGTATGCTGGCTGGAGTTGATCTGCACCGTTGGATGGGATCAAGACCCTGAAGGAGAGAGGTGACACACTGCTTTCTTTTACATGCTTCAGAGAGGGTGTCTGCACTGTTGGCACAATGTTATTGGTCAACTGAACTTGGCAAACACTTTCAGCTGTACACAACCACACTGTAACTCAACGTGAGCCAAAAAAACACCACCAGCACCTGGACATGTCACATAGAAGTCGATAATTCATTAAATAACTTTTTAAGGTTTTGTGTTTAATTTCCTCCCCAGTAAAGACAGACTGAGGTGTTTTTTTTTCAAACAGACTAAAGGAAGCTTTTTATTGATAATGCTTTATGAGTGCCACAAGAATGTTTCTTTTCTGTAACTATCCCCAGAAAGTGTTGATAAGTGACCAGAGTCTGTCTTTGAAAGAGACTTTTTAATGCAGACACAAGGACTAAGCTGC
>NW_026080258.1:0-1560 GCF_006386435.1 Epinephelus moara | reverse complement strand
GGGGTGGACAATGGATAGAAATCATGAGTTTGTGTTAAAGAAAATGCCAGTTAGATAAATGTAAACAGGCTGATGTCATATTTAACTGCATAAAAGTTAGTCTTGGCACACCATCTAATTTGTTAGCAAAAAAATGTCATATTACACAGCAGACATGGAGCAACATCACACAGGAGATGTGTCTTTGGCAAACTAGATCATGTAAATAGGTCCAGTATTCCCAGGCCCTTGAGCACTGGTTTGGTTTATCATCTCCTGAGAGAAATATCTGGGTCTTTACTCTCCTCATCAGAATCTAGTTTTCATCGGCTCTCAGATGTTTTTGTACTAAATTAATTGGGTACACTGAGCTTGTCTAGGCTTGTTTGCTGAAAATGCTTCAGTATGGTTATAAAACAATTAGCTAAACGCTGCAGGGCCCGGCAGAGTTCAGTATTAACTCTTACTAGGTCAAACAGCACTAGCATCTCCTTACCATCCCACGGTATGATTTAAGTTATTATCAAAAATATCCTGTAATGAAGACTCCAATATTTATGTATTTATAAAACAAGCCATGCTAGAATAAACTCACCTTGAAAAAGTCAAAGAAAGAAACATGTTTGACCAGCGGCCCATAGAGACTCTCATCATGTTGGAAGAAGAAGAAGTTGGTAAAGGCAGCGTCTATCATGTTGGGGTGAGCCCTTGAAAGCTTGACCAGCTCCAGACGTTCCTGACGACTGTCTCGGCCCCTCCAGAAGGCTGTGGCGTTCTTCTCTGGCCATGGTGGGCCTGTGTTGGCCTGCACTGACATCATGTCCAAACTTACTCTGTTCATTGGATGCACAGGGTATAGAGAGAGAGAGATACATATATATAGATAATGATATGCTGAATCATAAAGCAGACATTAAGACAGAAATAAGAACAGTCATGCATATATAAATAATCTCATCCTGTCATTTAACTCATGTAAAGGATTGGCTTCACACTGTCAGCTGTAGCTCAGTGCCTAGAAATCATTCCTACCCTGCTTTGCTTTCACTTTACTTTACGAAGGACTGCTTAACCAGTTCAATATTGCAAATATAAAATATAGTTTTGTCATGGCAGAGATCAGCACTTACAGGTGACACTGGATACACCTCTTGACTGAGAGTATCGCTCATTACAGGGAGAGAATTTCTGCGGGGCAAAAAGTCAATGTATGCACGATATGGAGAGCTGTTAAGCCGGCTCAATCTAGATGTAAAATAAAATATTTGCCTGCACTTTTTTTTTTGCTGTCACACACCAGTTGGCTATCTTGCACTGCATAAAAATGCATGAGGCAATGCTGAGGAAATAATGAGCACCCTGACACAGGTTTATTTTGGTTCCACATTATTCAGTCTGCGCTGTGACAATGTCGTGGTGCAGTCTGGGTACACAAGCCTACTTGTCCCTAGCGTCATCTGCTTAGGGAAGAAGAGTATAGTGTAAATCATCTTAATGACTTCAGGAGTGCAACGTGTCCAAGCTGACTACGACTCCTGTCCTCCACGAAGAGGCAAGCTACGAACTTTTCTGAGCCATCAG
>NW_026080257.1:0-3084 GCF_006386435.1 Epinephelus moara | reverse complement strand
TGTGTGTGTGTGTGTGTGTGTGTGTGAGACGGGCCACTGCTGACATTTCGGAGTTCGTCCCAAAACGGCACAAACAGGAAGACGAGGAGAAGCCTGCTTTTCTCTGTCAGCCCTTTTCGCTTCCCCTTTTCTCCAGGAGGCCTCCTCAGCAGGGGGAGAGGAGTGAGGAGCAGCCGTTACTCTGTGACTCACCCATCCTCCTCCTCCCTGCTCCTCCCTGCTCCTTGGCAGCCTGTGGTTTTATATTCTGGATGAGCTGGACATGTTCTCAAGGTGTTGATTTTTAGGTTCAAGACTTCCTTATTGATTATGATCTGATGCACAGCGGCACAAACTGTCTTTGGTCTGACACGTAACGACACAACAAAGCTGCTGTCATGAAGAAATAACCAGAGCTGCGTTAAAAACATTAAAAACATGCAAAGAAAACCGATAAATTAAAGATGCAGTCAGCTGTGATTCACTGACGAGGCCTCCTCAATTTCCCACCAGCTCTGTGTATTTGCTGGGAAACCACATAACCTCAGGACACTTTAACAACCCATCATCTCAGTGTGTGTGTTACAAATTGTCCATTTTCCTGGGCTTCCTGAAATACCCAAAGACTCTGTCTATTTGCTGGGAATTCCCCTCTGAACTGTCCACTTGTTTGGTCTAATTGGTGGGAATGCTTCACTCTTCCAGGGCTCCCTGGACAAACTATGGGTTCTGTGTATTTTTTGGAAATGCCTCTGTCTCCCAGGCTCCTTGGATTTATCCCCGGCACTGTCTACTTGCTGGGAATGCTCCAGATTCCCCATAAACTACTCATCAACTCTATTTATGGCCACTCTCTGAGGTCTCTACAGCACTGACTTTGGCTAATTGCTGGAGAGGCACCACTTTCCCAAGGCGCCTGAACAAACCACTTTTGGAAATGAACCGCTCTCCTGTCACTTCTCTGAGCTACTCTCTGGCTCTGTGTATTTACTGGGAGCACTTTACAGTCCAATGACACATGGACTACCAACTGGCTATATCTGTTTGCTGGGAACTCTCCTTTGCCCTAACTTAACCCTCCCATTCTGTGTATTTCCTGGGATAACCTGCTCTCTGAAGAAGTCACAAGTCGTGTCTATGCTGATGATTGTTCATTCTCCCTGGACCCAGAAGCTCTGTCTATTGTCTGGATATTTCCCACTTGCTGAAGCACCTCCTGAACTTCTGACAGGATCTGTGTATTTGCTGGTGAATCCTAAACAAACAGGCTGCAGCTAACTTATATGCACAGATTTGTCAGCATGATGTCACACCACCCAGTGATGAGGTCATCACTGTCACTGCAGGCTGATGATGATGATGATGATGATGTGAAACTGATGCTAACTGTGGAACTTCCCACATTCATGTTTTCACGCTGTCCTCATGTGTTACTGTTACTGAATAATGTATGATGGTGGAAATATCCTGACTGATCACGCTGCACACTGTACAGTACGTTCACATATTCATAACAGACTTATGTTTCCAACATTTCTTATTATTATTGTTATTGTATTTTTTTTTTATCTTATTGTTGTTGTGTATAATTTTAATTATTGCCTCACTGTCTCTTAAACTGTTTTAACACTGGTTCAATGTGAAGCAGTTTGTAACTTTATTTTAAAAAGTGCTGTATAATAAAATATTGTTTCATTCCATGAGACCTCCATATGTTCGTTTGCTTCTTTTACAGTTTAGACACAAACTTACCTTCAAATTAAACTCTAAGTATGAACAGTGTTTGTACTCCTGGGTTCAATCTGAGACTCTGCAGGTGTTTTGAATACAGTCTGATCAGATCTGTGCTCAGGCTGAAGTCAGACAGAGTCAAAACGACCTGAGCTCACTTCAGTCTGTGCATTAATAATAATAATTAATTTGTTAGTACAGACCTGGACAGGTGAACCGTCAAGATTTACTGAGGAAACACATTCAAAGTTCTTTCAAAGTTTAAAATGCATTTTCATCTCAGCCTTGTGTATAAACTGCACATGTGCTGCAGTAAATGTTTATTTTTTTCCCACTTATATCTTGATTAAAACAGTTTTTGTGACATTGGCATGTCAGTAACAACAGCATGATCAAATAATTGCAAAAAAATAAGAGCTAATGAAACAACTGCTTTAGTAAATATACATTTTTCTGGCCTTAAGGATCAGTGTGTGTACTGATTATTATTCCAGTCCACTGTCGTCGTTTTGAGTCTTTCTTTTTAGTTGTGCTTCTTGTAGTTTCAGTCTCTGTGTCAGTTTCTCCATTAAAATGATTTCTTGCGCAATTGTTAGCCACCGAAAATGTTTTTGGTTACTTTACACCTTCAATTATATTTTCAATAACTGCATATTACTCTCTGGACAGGTACAAAAAAGAAAAGAAAAAGAGCACAGCCACAGTTTCCGGCATCCATCTGAGTTTGGTTGAAGAAACAGAAACAGTTTGAGAGTTTAACTTTAATTCACCTTTGAAGGAAACACATTCATTCACATTTTCTTTTGCAGATTTTCTGTAAATTCAGTTAAAATGTCTTCTAAATCAGGAAGGTAACCTGACTCTTGTCGACATGGAAATACTTGACAATAAATGACAGTCATGGAATAATTGACTGTCTCTGTAAAGGAGCTTCCCATATCTACAGACTGTGATCACTGAGTCGAGTGAGTGTTCCTCCGTCAGTGCGACGTCTCTGTGAAAAGGATGTGATCATTATGCAAAAGTCAAAATGTAAAACCTGTTATTACATCAGAGGAACAAACTGGGGTTTCCTTCCCTGAACTCTTCCCTCAGTGTCTCCCCCCATCACACACTGTTCTCTTTCTTCTTCTTCTTCTTCTTCTTCTGTAATGATGAACCAACATCCTCTGCAGGTCGGACTCTGTGTCCCCTGACTCACAGCCGTGTTTCTATTGCTTCAATCTCACTTTTACACACTTGTGAAAATCTCCAGACAGACTGAGGTCTGAACATGCTTTACATTAGATCACGCTATGAGCACTGCACCAGAGTCTGTGGAAAAATACACTGTTTTAGCTGCAGGACGCTGTTACTACATCAGTGTTTTAGCTG
>NW_026080256.1:0-1190 GCF_006386435.1 Epinephelus moara | reverse complement strand
CTCGGGAAACCGGAAGTCCGACAAATGCATGAAATATAAACAAAGAAGCTAGCGGTTGCTTAGCATTTTCATGCCACTCTCGCTCGCCACATACGGTTTCGTGTAGCTGATAAAATGTCTGATAAGTTGCAAATGGCACTGGCATTGTCAGCCCTTGGTCTTTTGCTTGTAGAAGAAGGGAGGAAGACGCCGAAAGGAAAAATAAGGAGAAACCGCACGAAATGGGTGAAATCATGGATACTGCAGCAACAGCCTCAAGGGGCTTTCCCGAACCTGTGTCGGAGCTGGAGACAAATGAAACCTCCAATTTTAAAAATTTCGCTCCGTTCTTTCCTGTTCAGTTTCATGTGTTGAAGAGAACTTGTCAGTCCGATCATCCAGAGGCAGAACGCTAACTACTATTGTATCTCCATTGGGGAGCGGCTGATGATTACACTGCGCTTCTTGGCAACAGGT
This sequence comes from Epinephelus moara, assembly GCF_006386435.1. Taxonomy (NCBI): domain Eukaryota; kingdom Metazoa; phylum Chordata; class Actinopteri; order Perciformes; family Serranidae; genus Epinephelus; species Epinephelus moara. The sequence continues at coordinate 734 of NW_026080256.1, read as the reverse complement.
ATGCAAGCTAAACGTGTCACTATATTAACAGTATATAGGCTATATATATATATATATATACGTATATAGATATAGATATAGATAGATATGGAAATCAGTTTGTCTGATTTATGTTTGTCTCACGCAACTTTCAAATTTTCCGGGATGCAGATTCCAGATGGCCATGGCGTTGTGAAAATATTCACGAAAGTTCAGATGAAATGCAAATCAAAAATAAGCCCTCTGTGTGTGCCCTCTGTACTTCATCGTTTGTTTTCTTTAGTCATTTCCGTTTCTCTTCTTGTGCACTGATTCGCTAAGCTGAACAACCAATCACAGTCATCGCTCTCACCTGAAGAATTTCTCCGAATGCAGCTGCTGCAAGAGACAGCAAAACTTCCTTTCATTTTATAGTTAGAGTCTACTAATAAAACGCTCCATTGTATGAATAGTAGTTACATGAGTCTCAAAATCAGCCACAACTCAGCCCTGAGCACAGTGACCATCTGCTCTTGTCTAATCAACGAACTGCAGTGTTCACAGCTCCACCTTTTAGTACCAGATCTATGTGCTAGGTACACCAACAGAAGGGGCACCAACAAATGGGAACGGTACAAACAGTTCCATTAGTGCCATCCACAACTTTTCACAGTGGAACCGGAAAAAAAGCATACTGAACTGAACTGTACCGTACTGCTCAGTGGAAACGGGGCTTAAGTTCACCACCCAGTAACAGTTGCTTTTTAAAGCTTTTT
>NW_026080255.1:0-1079 GCF_006386435.1 Epinephelus moara | reverse complement strand
ACCCTTTATCCTCTATAAATTCTTCCACTATTGACCCGTCTTGTTGTTTCATTCATCCCCAAAAAAAACCACATGCGCGAGCCAGGTAAGCGTCTTTATGACAATACGCGCTAGAGCTCATGGGAAATGTAGGCTTCGTTCCGGCAAAACACTACCGCTTTTGTCCACAGGGTCGCCAAATCAACTCAAAATTAAAGTTCCTTGTAGGGGCTTTAAACATTCTTTACAAATACAAATCACGAAACAACAGGTGTACATTTAGCTAGTCTCTCGCAAACAGCATGTAATTGCTTTTCAGTTTACATAGGCTATTATTAGTCAATCTGGATGTACTTACCACGGATATCCAGCTTGGATATATTTTACCTAGGAGTAAAGTCAGGCGGTGTCTCTGACCACAGCAAGGCGTAATCCCTGAAGCCTTTGCCACACCCTCTCTCAGTGAGCATCTCCGTCCTGGCGCTTTTTCATGCCCACCATCTGCCACGATTCTGACCTGTCTTTCAATGGATGCCATAATGGTGGTGCCCTTGTCTTCGTCGCTATCCACGGTCAAACCCTTGTTCTTCAAACCCTCCCTGCCTCTGCCGCAGAGTTATAGGTGATGGGACCCTCGTCAAAAAAATACACGGAGTTTCAATGGAGGTGGTGTTTGCAAGCGGAGACCCTTTTCTTTCAATAATTTTCTGATGGGGGTGTTAGCCTGGCTCTTCCTCTGGATCTCCGCGGGATAGTCCTGGTCAAAATACACTCTGTGTCCATTCAAATGACCTTCTCTCTTTTTCCACGCCAAGCATAGCATTTAGTCCTTAATCCTGTATTCCAGAAAGTAAATCACAACCGACCAAGGATTAGCATTTTGCAATGGTTTAGGGCCGAGCGCCCGATGGCAGCACTGTATTCCCAGTTTGGTGTTGGAGAGGGACAACTCCATCTTGATAAAAGTTTCAATAAACTGTGGGATCCCATATAGGCGTTAGGGCTGCGCAATATTGGGAAAAATGGATTTTTTTGCCCCCAGCGATATATATTGCGAATTATTTAGTTTTTTTAACGATGCATTATTTTCCACCAGATGA
>NW_026080254.1:0-2374 GCF_006386435.1 Epinephelus moara | reverse complement strand
TCCCCCCAGCAGTCAGGCTGCCAAACAAATCTCCACAACCGTTACCGTCATATTTAACTCCACTACAGAAAGATCACTTGTTGAAGAAAGTGTCTCCATAAACTGATTGTCATCACAGACTCAGATGTGGATTGATTTTGTTCTAATGTTTATAAAAAGAAGTTTCTCAGTTGTTCTGCCAGGNATTTAACTCCACTATAGAAAGATCACTTGTTAAAGAAAGTATCTCCATAAACTGGTTGTCATCACAGACTCAGATATGGATTGATTTTGTTCTAATGTTTATAAAAAGAAGTTTCTCAGTTGTTCTGCCAGGCTGTGATTTCTTGTGGTGTACCACAGGGTTCAATCCTAGGTCTGCCAGGCTGTGATTTCTTGTGGTGTACCACAGGGTTCAATCCTAGGTCCTCTCATTTTATATTGTCTTAAGGTCAAATTATTCAGAAACTCAAGTTCAGTTGTCAGAGCTGGCTCAATTCTCCGACAAATAAACGCAATGTAACTGCAAATGATATTTATTTAATCAACGTAGTTAACAGAAACTAAGGCTAACGGAATACAACAATCTATATCTGTAATATGAAATGTCAGCAGTGAATGCGGGTGCATGGCTGTGTGTGTGTTGGATGCAAACTAAAATGAAGAGGGACAACAGGCGAGCTGCAGGGTCAAGCCGGGAATGGGAAGCCAAGAGAGAGCACGGGCCAGTTACAACCTAGCATCTCACAATAACACCCACACATTACATAACATGAATAATTCCCCTCCCAAAACCCAACCATGACTCACCGCCTCGCCCCCCAATGCTCCGCAACCTGGTACCGGGGAAGCCTATTTAAGAGAGTGGAAGACAGGTTAAGAGCAGGAGAGTAGAGGTAGGGATAAAATTGCATGTCAAAACATACAATAAACAAGGCACGACAATTGACCCAATACCCCAACCTATACTCTACAGCAGAGGCGCCCTTGACAAAGCATCTGCCAAGACATTATCTTGCCCTTTAATATGACGTATTTCCAAACCGTAACCCTGCAAAAAGAGGGACCACCTGACCAGCCTCTGGTTTGGAGATTTCAGGGTGCCTGATGACGGTTAAACTTTCGAGAAAAGAAGCAGACCGGTCTTAACACCCCCTCGTCCCCTCCCTGGAGCAGGACGGCACCGGCTCCGACCTGGCTGGCATCCACCTGCATCACAAACTGTCTGTCAAACCGTGGGGCAGCCAACACAGGACCTGAACACAGCAAAGATTTCACATTTTCAAAAGCCTGTTGGCACTCACTAGACCACGTAAACTTAGTACCCGCCTTCAATAATTCAGTCAGAGGAAAGACAACAGTAGAGAAATTTCGACAGAAACTTCTATAGAAGCCAACCAACCCCAGAAACCGCTGGAGCTCTTTTTTTGTAGTCGGCTGGGGAAACTCAGACACAGCTAGCACCTTGGCCTGCACAGGAGAAACTTTACCCTGACCCACCACACGGCCCAAGTAAGTAACAGTTGCCCTAGCAAAGGCACATTTGGCCAGGTTAACTGTCAACTGCGCCTCCGCCAACCTCACAAACAACGCTCTTATTCTCTGCAAATGCGAATGCCATGTGTCTCTGTATTCTACCAAGTCATCCAAATACACTGAACAGCCCTCCAACCCATGCACAACCCGGTTCATAAGCCGCTGAAAACTGTCCAGGGTGTTCTTTAAGCCAAAGGGCATAACAGTGTAGGAGTAGAGGCCTGAAGGGGTCACAAAAGTAGCAATTTCTCTTGCTCGCTCTGACAAGGGCACCTGCCAATAACCCTTCAAAAGGTCGAACTTGGACACAAATTTAGCAGAACCCACTTTATCTACACAGTCATCCATGCGTGGCAAGGGAAATGAATCGGACTTGGTGACAGAATTAACCTTCCTCATGTCTGTGCAAAACCGCGGAGTGTTATCCGATTTTGGCACCAACACACAAGGCGACGCCCAGCTGGACGCAGACGGAACAGCAATGTTATTCTTAAGCATGTAATCAATCTCAGAGTTCAAATGGCTAAGCTTTTCAGGTCTCATGCGGTAAAACCGCTGTCTGATCGGCTGCGCCTCACCCACATCGATATCATGCTCAGTCCAAGTGGTGCGAGATGGAACGTCACCAAAAAGCTGTGGGAACTCCCCGATCAGCTCCACCAGCTCCACACGCTGTTCTACAGGAAGGTGCGACAACAAGGAACCCAGATTACACAACGACTCAGAATTTTTCAACCTACCACTCAACAAACTATCATCAGGTTCAGGAACGCCGTCAGACTCCTGCGCCACACTGCAGGTGTCCACTGCAAGCACAGGACCCATGTCACCTTTTACGCACTCACCATCCCCAGGGCGC
>NW_026080253.1:0-9634 GCF_006386435.1 Epinephelus moara | reverse complement strand
AGTGAATGCGCTTATGTATTTTGAAATAGTATTCCGTTTTGAAGGTCTTGCCACAGTCAGGACAGGCGTAAGGCTTTTTGTGACTCTGGCGGTGTTCTTCCAGCTGTTGCTTCTGAGGGAAGTCCATGCCACATTCTCCACACACATGAACTGTCACATGCGATTCTTTCGGGGGACTCTCTCGAACTAATGTCCAATTTGGTAACTCTCCTGTAAGAAAAACAAAGACATTCATAGTCATTTATTTGCGGCCAGTTCTGTATTGTTAAGGCCCAGCCACACCAGCATTTAAAACATTGACATTTTGCTGCAAAATCAACTCATATCAATGAAATAACTGCAATCAGTGGATTTTCTCATGTGAGCAAAGTAAATCCACAAACACTTTTTGCTTTTACAGCATGTTGCAATGTCACTTTTATTAAGAAAGTAAATGCTGCAAATTTATCTTCTGACTGGACTTGTAGGTCTACCTTTTATGAGAACATATGACATATAAAATTGACTGACTAACTGAGATTTTGTGAACATCTGACACATTACTGATCAAGAACCAAGAATTATGCTGTGCCACTTTTTGGTGTGACTGGGCCTTTAGGACATAGTCTATGCAAGTCCCACAATATGAATAAATTATTATTTCTACACATAAACCCAAAACAACACTTTTTAGCATGGGAAGACTTCAGTGGAAGCACAAGATCAGATTGACAAAGCTTATCTGTCATATAGATGAGGAAAAAAATAAGAAAGATACAATTTTAGATTAGTTTACAATGACTTTAACTGAAAAACACATGAGCGGAGCTTCCCAAAAGCATCTAATTTAAAAAAAAAAAAAAAAAAAAGAAGTGTATCTAATTAAAGACAAAGGAGCATCTTGTTGCCTCTGACCTCTGTGCACTTTCATGTGTGTTTTGAGGTTTCCGCTCTGGGTGAATCCTCTCCCACAGATGAAGCACTTGAAAGGTCTTTTCCCCGCGTGAATCACAAGGTGTCGTTTCAGCGCGGTGTTGTCAGAGAAAATTCTCCCACAGGTCGGACAGTCGTACTTCTTGAGTTTGCGAGGCTGCTGGCATTGTTTTGCACCCTCAGATGGCTTTTCCTGAGGCTGTTCATGGGAGCTGCTGAGTTCAGGTTCTGGTCGTCCTAAAGTTTCTTCTAAAGAAAAAAAAAGTAGTAGTGGGTCTGATTTGTCACCTCAGAACAGCAGAAACAAATTGTAAACACAGCATTGACACAAGTTGATATGGCGAACAAAGTTGTTAGAAAACAGTTGCTTGTCTACACATCCAGCAGACACGGAGCAACACCAGCATTCATTCAGAGTCATGTTTCTGAACACCTGAGGAATATAAGTTAAGAAATACTCACTCTGTACAATGAGCTAAAAGATGCTAAAAAGGTCTGTAGAGAATATTACTGCAGTCATGTGTGCGTTCATCAGAATGAGCAACACCTTTTACATACATGAGGTAATTCTATCCACTGTTAATATGAAAATATTAATTGGTGGAGCTTTAGGCAGTGACTTTGTTTTTTACTGCCCCCTTTCAAATAAAACTACACTACAAACTTTATCTGTTTTGGAATAAAATCATGTACTTTGACTTTATTCCATATTGTTTCTTTATTATCATAATTATTATACAAATGTCACAACATGATACTGACATGTTGTTCCGGGCTTACTATCTGTGAATTTCCTGGTGGACTGTAGATTCTTTTAATAACTACAAAAATACCTAAAAAAGATTTTAGTTTAAAGCTCAAACATAATTTGAGGTAGAATCTTGACAGCATGAACATCTTGCTTATTTCAGTTACAAATCTGTATGACTTGTATGTGTTCACAAAAAATAATACCACTTCAGTCAGACTCACCTGTAGGTGCTGTGCTGTGATCCTGCTCCTGTGTTTCAGGTCTGTGTTCTTCATGGTGATTTACCTCTGCACCCGTGTCGCTCAGGTGCATTTTCTTTGATGTGATGTTATGTGGGAGGGGTGTGGTGAGGCCGAGCTCAGAGGGTGGCGATACTCCACTGGACAGCTCTGCTTAAGGTGCTCCTGCCCCTGTGATCATGAGAGGTTTTAAATAATCACCACATCTCTAGTTATAGAGTTTCATTTTATTGTTTTGGTGCTTGCACAAAATCAGTTTTCCAAACTAAAATGCAGCTGCCATGTCTTTGTTAAACTGAATGATTTATAAGGAACTTGATTGTATTACTCTAATTATTAGACCATTATTCTTCAGCTTATTCCAAAAGGCACCCAAAAGACTGAGATGACAACAGATACCATCTTACAAAAACAAATCTGTCTCAAAACATTGGGACTGTATTTTGATTATGCAACTGGATCATAACCAGGGTTGGAAACTTTTTGTCTACCTGCCACTATGGCTGGTGCATTCCAAAATCTATCAGCCGCTCAGTCGATTACCATTGGGGTTTTTGGTTTTTGTTTATTTACTTTTTTGGGCAGGTGAGTAAAGCACATCTTACAGCTACTTGCATATTTTACCAGCATTTGGCTGCTGGCTGATGATAATTTCCAACATTGATTATAACTTGTCAGATTGTTCATCACTGCAACCAAGACACTTCCTTGAACATTGTCATAAATGTGCACACAAAATATCTGGCTGCTTGGTCCAGTAGTGTTGTGTCATTCGTGAACAAATCGTTCAAAAGAACAAATCTGTTGAGTGAATGTACTGAACTGAATCACTTCCGGAACTGATTCGTTCATTTCTCGGTTCAGTTGAGCACAGCAGCGAGCGTGCAGGCCGGGAGTGGAACTGCCTATTCGGTCCGCACGAACGATGAATCACTCGAGAGTCACGAGGCAGCCAGGGTGCAGGGAGGGACTGCCTAGCCCTGAGCCCAATGCCGAAATGTCGTAGACCAGTTAAAAAACCCTCATTCTAAACAGCGTTAATTTACAATAGACACTTAAAATATCATGATTAATAAACGTGTTTGCTTTGACAAACGTGTTTGTCAAAGCATCTATCTTACCTGGTGTTGACAAACGTGTTTGTCAAAGCAACACTGCCACAGCACTCCCGGAAGCTGTGAACTGAACTGAATCATGAATCGTTTAGCCGTGTATCAGTTCAGTGAGTCAGACTACACAGTACACAGTCAGGGCTCTTCCCGCCAAGCACTGAACGATTCGGTGAACGAATCTTTTGAATGAATCTTTTTAATGAACTGATTTTAGTGATTCAGTAACATCTAAAGAACNTCAGTGAGTCAGACTACACAGTACACAGTCAGGGCTCTTCCCGCCAAGCACTGAACGATTCGGTGAACGAATCTTTTGAACGAATCTTTTTAATGAACTGATTTTAGTGATTCAGTAACATCTAAAGAACTGCTTTGCCCATCACTATAGGACCAGTAGTTTGCGAGTTGAGCTGCGGACAGACATACCTGTGTAATTAGTAATGGCACTTTATCTATCGCCAATTTTTTGGACCCCCTTAACATTCTGCCATGAATTACACATATTTGTCAATTTAAATTATAATTTTGCAAGTCAAGGAAGTCACAGTCTATCATAGTACTAAACCTCAGTGAACTACATCGTCTCGCACAATATACGTCACCAACACCAGCTAGCTAGCTAACTTAGCTAGCAAGGTAACTGTTAATTGCTCCATGCACAAATGTAATGTTATCTTACCTGGTGTTTTAATATCCAGCTACTGGTCTTTTCATCAGCTGGGACGCCGAATAACAAGCAAGACCCGTTGCTCCTATACGTACACAGCCGCTAATCAACAATAACAAATAACGGTCCCGACAGACTCACAGTCTTGTCTAACGTAAAACTAACACATTAAATCTGCAGCAGTTTTAACCTCCACTTATTAAACACTCGTTAACTCAGCGAACGTTAGCTAACAACTAACAACAGACATGACCAACCTCAGCATGGATTTTTCCATCGGCTAAAAAGTAACTTAGCCGCTCGACTTAAGTTTATTAAAACGACTTGGCAATGTTTTTACGTCTCTGTCTTTTTTGTGCTCATTATATTCAATTTGAATAAATGCCACCTGACTGATGAGTTAAATTAAATAAGCGTCTGGGGCTGATGACAACCTTTCTAGCTTTAGCTGCTAGCCACTTACAGTAGTGTCGGAACTTCCGGTACTTTTAAAACCAAAATAAAAGCCCCACTAATATAACTTCTTAAATCCTCGTTTACTGCAGCTTTCCGCAAACACGTGTGCTTATCACATTAAATAATCATTGTATTATCAAAAAATAGTCAGCAATCGCTCACCTAAAACATACACATATAAGGGAATAACGTGTATAATATTGACGTTAGTCATATACTTAATGCACGTGTAACGTACATTTACTCAAGTACTGTATTTAAGTACACTTTTACATATTTGTACTATATTTGCACTTTATGCTACTTTATGATATATGTCATATTTCAGGAGGAAATTGCACTTTTTACTCCACTAAATTCATTCCACACTAATGATTACTATTCACATTAAAATATATGCTTACATAATGTAATGCAGTGCTATACTATTAATGTACCTGGTAGTATATAAAGTATACCACTGTCCTGCTGCATGGTCACGATGATTCAGTTCATAAAGCAGCTTATATGTATGAATTAAGATACAAAACAAATCTGACTAAAATAGGCATATTTTTCAAAGTACATGCTTTTGTTGATTTATTTTCACTCCACTACATCTGACACTTTTTTTTTTTTTAACATATATATTAAATACAATAGAGTACCTTCTATACTATTAACCTACACAAATAATCTAAAATTGGCTCCACTTGCAAGAACTGCAACATTAAAATGCTTGGAAGGAGTTGATATTGATTTAAAAAAATCCGTAGAAACAACATTTTGAGAGGAGCCATTCTGCCTTGTCAGTACTTTTACCTTGGATACATGAAGTACATTTTGCTTGTAATACTTGCATACTTTTACTTAAATAACATTTTGAATTCAGGATTTTTACTTGTAATTATGGAATCTTTAGACCATAGTATTTCTACTTAAAAAATCTGAGTACTTCTTGCACCACCGCCCAATGCTTATCAGTAAGAAGAGAGTACTTAATGTGTTTCTATATTATTACTATTAGTAGTAGTAGTAGTAGTAGTAGTGTGGAACTGAACATATCCTGTTGCGGTTGAAGGTAAGCCAATCCTTTGGTTGGAAAAAGGTAAACTGACAACATACCCTTCAAGTCAAAAACCATAAAACAAGCAGAAAAGTTCCAAACCTTTTTATTTCTTGATGATCCTAGATGCCTCCCGCTGACGGTTTTCCAGGCATGTTGGACAGGTAAGACTGGAGGATGTCTCAGGGTCCTCTTGGACAAACTGGAGGTCATGTCTGAGGGAAAAAAATCATCTGTCCAACTTTGCTACTGAGACTTAGAGCCAGATAAGATGCTGAGCAGTGATGTATGGATGATGGCTAATGTTCAAAGATTAAATCATTGGTTCCCAAATTGAGAGGCAAGGAGGAGCATGACAGAAAAAACTGAGAAAAATAATTTGTATACAAAAATAAATGCCCAACACTGAAGTACAGCATTATCCTGCTGCATGGTCGTGATAATCCAATGCATATAGCAGCTTATATTTATGAATTCAGATACAAAAATAAAAGTTCTGTTAAAATAACAAACATCTGAAGTTATTAGATGTCACAAGTAAAATATTTCAAAATACAAGCTTTTTTTTAGCTCAGTTCTTTTGAAGAAAATGCAGTGAAAATCCGTTTCCAAACACTCAAACAGTCAAATTATTATTCATCTTTAGGTGAATCACAGTTAGTAGCAAAGACTGCATACCATATGCATGTGATTACTATAATATTACCTGAATTATCACTTCATTCACTTGAAGTTTCACACAGTAACAGAGCTCAAACCAATACTGTTTTTAATATATTAACTTTTCCTCTTTATATCCTCTCAGACTAGTGTACACTCCCAGGTGACATTATTGATTATGTGCCACTGACAGCTGTTGTTTTGGTCTCCCCAGCGGTTTTGTTTGAGGCTTTGGCTTCTTGTCGTGAATCTTCAGATGCGCTCGATAACCTTGAGAGTAATAGAAGCACTTGCCACATTTGTCACAAGTATACGGTTTCTCTCCGGTGTGAACTCGCAGGTGAACTTTCAGATCGCACGCTTTGGAGTAACTTTTACCACAGATTGAGCAGAGGTGAGGTCGCTCTCCAGTGTGAGTCTTGAGGTGCACCTTGAGATGGGAGGATTGTGAAAACGCCTTCCCACACTGATCACAGTGGAAATTCCTTTCTCCAGTGTGAGTCAACTCGTGTTTTTTAAGTGAATCTGCTGTGACACAGCTCTTACCGCACTCTGTACAGAGGAAAGGTGACTCTCCTGAGTGAATGCGCTTATGTATTTTGAAATAGTATTCGTTTTTAAATGTCTTGCCACAGTCAGGGCAGGCATAAGGCTTTTTGTGACTCTGGCAGTGTTCTTCCAGCTGTTGCTTCTGAGGGAAGTCCATGCCACATTCTCCACACACATGAACTGTCACATGAGATTCTTTCGGGGGACTCTCTCGAACCAATGTCCAATTTGGTAACTCTCCTGTAAGAAAAACAAAGACATTCATAGTCATTCATTTTTAGACAGTTTTGCATCGTTAAGCATTTAAAACATAGATTTTTTTTTGCTGCAAAATCTGCTCATATCAATAAAATCACTAAAATCAGTGGATTTTCTTGCAAATTTTGAGCTTTAGACAGTCACATCGTCATTTTTATTGAGCCTGTCACAGTAAAAAGTGCTCCACAAAAAGGATACTGTAATGAGAGAGGAGTAAATGGTATAAATTTATTGTTTGAATAAACTGTGTGAACATGTGTCCCTGTAGCAGCTAAGGTAACTAGCCTGCTAATGGGCCACTTCCAAATACAAATATTTCTCAAAAGAAAATTGGAGCATCTTATCGCCTCTGACCTCTGTGCACTTTCATGTGTGTTTTGAGGTTTCCGCTCTGGGTGAATCCTCTCCCACAAATGAAGCACTTGAAAGGTCTTTTCCCCACGTGAATCACAAGGTGTCGCTGCAGAGCGGTGTTGTGAGAGAAGACTCTGCCACAGGTCGGACAGTCGTAGTTCTTCTTGAGTCTGCGAGGCCCCTCAGACGGATTTCCCTGAGGCTGTTCATGGGAGCTGTCGTGTTCAGGTTCTGGTGGTATTAAAGTTTCTTCTAAAAAATAACAATAATAATAATAATAATAATAACAAAAAGTTGGTGTACATGAAATGTTTTAAAAGTTCTGTAGGGTTCTTGAGTATTGCGTATTGAGATTACAAATCTGTATGACTTGTATGTGTTCACAAAAAACAATAGCACTTCAGTCAGACTCACCTGTAGGTGCTGTGCTGTGATCCTGCTCCTGTGTTTCAGGTCTGTGTTCTTCATGGTGATTTACCTCTGCACCCGTGTCGCTCAGGTGTATTTTATTCGTGGTGATGTTATGTGGGAGGGGTGTGGTGAGGCCGAGCTCAGAGGGTGGCGATACAGAGGAGGTCCCAGAAGGCCAGGGGGGCTGCTCCACTGGACGGCTCTGCTTAAAGTGCTCCTGCCCCTGTGACCATGAGAGGTTTGAAATCATCACCATCATAATTTCTTTGTAAAACAGAATGATTTAAAAAGAACATTACTGTATGACTCATATCATTAAACCATTATTCTACAGCTAATTTCAACAGGCACTCAACTGATGAAGATGACCTTCAATACCAATTGGGCGGCACAATGTCGCAGTAGTTAGCATTGTCACCTCACAGCAAGAGGGTTCCTGGTTCGAATCCAGGATGGAGGGCTCAAACCCCAAGGTGGGGGAGCCCTTCTGTGCGGAGTTTCTAGTTCTCCCTGTGTCAGCGTGGGTTTTCTCCGGGTACTCCGTCTTCCTCCCACAGTCCAAAGACATGCAGGTTAATTGGTGACTCTAAATTGTCTGTAGGTGTGAATGTGAGTGTGAATGGTTGTCTGTCTCTATGTGTCAGCCCTGTGATAGTCTGGCAACCTGTCCAGGGTGTACCCTGCCTCTCGCCCAATGTCAGCTGGGATAGGCTCCAGCCCCCTCGTGACCCTCAACAGGATAAGCGGTTACGGAAAACGAATGAAGAAACCATCTTACAAAAACAAATCTGCCTCAAAACATTAGAAATATATATTACAGCCTAAGCTGCTGATCCTGGTGCTCGTATTAGAGATGGCGGTGGAAGCGTGGAGGAAATGAGGGTAGAAAAGAACTGGGGAATTAATACCTGCCGTTTGTTGGCGAGTGTTCTTGGCATTTTTGTGTTTCTCACTCTGCATTTGGGATCCCACTGCCTTGATTCCCACCATGCTGGGGCTGGTGGGAATCATCTGTCCAAAGTATTTGTATAAAATACACAGAGCCTCGTATACATTGCCAAAATATGAGTGTTGTTGGTTCTGCTATCATGATCTGCAGAACGTTAATGCGAGAGATATTAATGAACTATTTAGAAAAATAGATGTTGGCAATTATTTTTAGATTTTACAATGCAACATTAGGAAAAAAATATTCATAAAGGCCTACTTTCCTCATCTTGGCATTTTTAAGACTTTTGAAAGATTTATTAAGGCCTTATTTTAAGGCTTTAGTGGATTTACAGCACCACCTACTGACAGTTTTACATTAACCTCCACCTCATTGTGCCTCTTCCTCATAGTAACAACTGAAGCCAAGGATGACAGTTTATTATTGTCTACTTCATCCGGGAGGTCAGGGTATCACTTACCGCTGTGCCCCTGTGCAGGGCACTGAAATTAATACTTGCTCCTGCTGGGGCACCATAAGCCTGGTGGCCGTCTGCTGCGCTCCAGTGAGATGAATTTGGGTTTTGGTCCCACAGCTTGAATGCTATATGATGACCAAAGCTCCACGTGGATGTCTTGAAAATATAAAGCAACAATGAATGAATGTGACCAGGCAGATAAGTTCGATTTAACATCTACAGGTTGTAATTGCTCACCTGGCTGTGGTTCTCTGCAGCATGATTTTCTTGGTTGCCACGGCGATGCTGGGGTCTGTTTCCTGTATAAACAGATGACTCATATTTATTAGATTATATGGTCAAGTTACAGAGCACAAAGAACATTGTAGTGCTTCCCAGTAACCATGTGAGTTAGAGGGGAAACGAAACCTAACCAGCAAAGCTGCAGTAAGAGGAAGAGCAACATCGGAGAGGAGAGCCTCAATGTCACACCCCAGAAATGAAACTTAAGCTTGTCGGAGTGGCAGCCACGCTGAGGTCAAGACAAGTCTCTGGTTCCCTTTGAAAGAAAATCCAAACGGCCAAGTTCATCGGGTCTTTGTCAACAACACAGCAGCTGCTAAACACCAGTGAGTACAGCTGACATCCTGAGTTTAAACGACCAAAATTAACATAAAACTGCAGCTCTGCTCAGGCAGGACGTTCCACTATGGCCGTTTGTGTACCGGCCCATTATGCAGTAGCCCGCTTTAATAGCTTTAAACAGTCCCCCTCTCTGTCAGCTGTCAGGGTTAACTTTTAACTGAATCTCTGGTTTAGAGTTTTGTTCCACTCC
>NW_026080252.1:0-1533 GCF_006386435.1 Epinephelus moara | reverse complement strand
TTTGGACAACATACTATGCTATGACTTTTTTTCAGGATTTATGACGACATACTATACTATGACTTTTTTTTCATGATTTTGGACAACATAATATACTATGACTTTTTTTCATGATTAATGTCGACATACTATACTATAAAAAAAATTTCAGGATTAATGTCGACATACTATACTATGACTTTTTTCCAGGATTTTGGACGACATACTATACCATGACTTTTTTTCATGATTAATGTCGACATACTATACTATGACTTTTTTTCATGATTAATGTCGACATACTATATTGTGACTTTTTTTCATGATTAATGTCGACATACTATACTATGACTTTTTTTCAGGATTAATGTCAACATACTATATTATGACTTTTTTTCAGGATTTATGATGACATACTATACTATGACTTTTTTTCATGATTTATGACGACATACTATACCATGACTTTTTTCCATGATTTTGGATGATATACTATACTATGACTTTTTTTCATGATTTATGACGACATACTATACTATGACTTTTTTTCAGGATNTTTTTCAGGATTTATGACGACATACTATACTATGACTTTTTTTTCATGATTTTGGACAACATAATATACTATGACTTTTTTTCATGATTAATGTCGACATACTATACTATAAAAAAATTTTCAGGATTAATGTCGACATACTATACTATGACTTTTTTCCAGGATTAATGTCGATATACTATACTACGACTTTTTTTCATGATTAATGTCGACATACTATACTATGACTTTTTTTCAGGATTAATGTCGATATACTATACTACGACTTTTTTTATGATTAATGTCGACATACTATACTATGACTTTTTTTCATGATTAATGTCGACATACTATACCATCATTTTTTTTTCAGGATTAATGTCGACATACTATACTATGATGTTTTTTCAGGATTAATGTCGACATACTATACTATGACTTTTTTTCAGGATTAATGTCTACATACTATACTACGACTTTTTTTCATGATTAATGTCGACATTCTATACTATGACTTTTTTTCATGATTAATGTCGAAATACTATACTATAAAGTTTTTTTCAGGATTAATGTCGACATACTATACTATGACTTTTTTCCAGGATTTTGGATGACATACTATACCATGACTTTTTTCATGAATAATGTCGACATACTATACTATGACTTTTTTTCATGATTAATGTCGACATACTATACTATTACTTTTTTTCATGATTAATGTCGACATACTATACTATTACTTCTTTTTTTCATGATTAATGTCGACATACTATACTATTACTTTTTTTCAGGATTAATGTCGACATACGATATTATGACTTTTTTTCAGGATTTATGACGACATACTATACTATGACTTTTTTTTATCATATTTTGGTCGACATACTATACTATGACTTTTTTTCAGGATTTTGGACAACATACTATGCTATGACTTTTTTTTTATCATATTTTGGTAGACATACTATATTATGACTTTCTTTCATGATTTATGACAACATACTATACTATGACTT
>NW_026080251.1:0-1015 GCF_006386435.1 Epinephelus moara | reverse complement strand
TGACATACTATACTTTGACATTTTTTCATGATTTGGGACAACATACTATACTATGATGTCTTTTCATGATTTTGGATGACATACTATACTATGATGTTTTTTCATGATTTTGGGCAACATACTATAATGTTTTTTCATGATTTAGGATGACATACTATACTAGACATTTTTTCATGATTTTGGATGACATACTATACTTTGACATTTTTTCATGATTTAGGACCACATACTATACTATGACTTTTTTTCATGATTTTGGACTACATACTATACTATGACATTTTTCATGATTTTGAAGGACATGCTATACTATGATGTTTTTTTATGATTTAGGACAATATACTATACTGTGACATTTTTCAAGATTTTGAACGACATACTATGCTATGAGTGTTTTTCATGATTTTGAACGACACACTATACTAAGACATTTTTTCATGATTTTGGACGACATACTATACTAAGACTTTTTTTCATGATTTTGGACGACATACTATACTTTGACATTTTTTCATGATTTAGGACCACAAAGTATACTATGACTTTTTTTCATGATTTTGGAGGACATCCTATACAAAGACGTTTTTTCATGATTTTGGACAACATACTATGCTATGAGTTTTTTTCATGATTTTGAACGACACACTATACTAAGACTTTTGTTCATAATTTTGGATGACATACTATACTAGACATTTTTTCATGATTTTGGACGACATACTATACTAAGACTTTTTTTCATGATTTTGGACGACATACTATACTATGACTTTTTTTCATGATTTTGGATGACATACTATACTTTGACATTTTTTCATGATTTAGGACCACATACTATACTATGACTTTAGTTTCATGATTTTGGAGGACATCCTATACAAAGACGTTTTTTCATGATTTTGGACAACATGCTATACTATGGCTTTTTTTCATGATTTTGGACCACATACTATACTATGATGTTTTTTCATGATTTTGGGCAACATACTATACTATGACATTTTTCATGATTTTG
>NW_026080250.1:3454-12772 GCF_006386435.1 Epinephelus moara | reverse complement strand
CATGGACTCCTGTGCTTGTTACTGTTTCTGCTCACGAACAAAGGTAAAGATCTAGAGCTGGACAATATGGCTGAAATCAATATCATGATTGAAACAATAATTTTCTGTAACACCATCAATAATAAATGGTTAATTGATAGTTAAGCTGTTAATGGTTATTTTACTGTTAAATAATGAAATGATGATTCATAATAATTACTAATTACAAGTAATTTATTGTACTTTAACAGTTTATTGTTGCACACATTATAACATTTTATCAACTATTTGTTAATGGTTAATATTTGGTTTGTAAACCATCCATAAACATTTTTTGGGAGGCCATTATAAAGTTGCAATGTTTGTAGATGCACTACAGTTATTAATAGGTATTAGGTATTTAAAATATCATAAAATAAGTATTATCAAAAGATTAATCATTAACTATCCATTTACCATTTATTCATGATGGTTATTAGGTGTGACCAAATTTTCTCTCTGAAATTAAAGATTATTACAGCAGTTACATAAATACTTGATTTTTGTGAGTTACGTTCCATAACAGTAAATGAAACACACTTTTTAATTTGCAAGTTGCATGGAATTATTATGTCATCATTATACTGTTCTGCTAAAAGTCTAGATAACAAATCTTCATCTTCGAGAGTCAAAAAGTTCACTCACTGTAACTTTTAACTGTCAATATACACAGGTCTGACTGATGGAAGTGATGTCACCCAGACTGACATACTGTGGGAGAAACAGGGTGACAATGCAACAATGCACTGCAACCAGACCAAGGGTGCTGACTACTTTCGGATGTACTGGTACAGACAGCTGCCAGGAGAAACTATGAAACAAATTGTCTACACATCAACTTCCAGTGAAAATCATGATTTTGGAGATTTCAACAACGGGAAATTTGCAGCCACCAAGCCTGACGCTGAGAGTGGGACATTCACAGTGAAGAATCTGTTGCCAGAAGATAAAGGATTGTATTTCTGTGCTGTGAGTCAACACAGTGATACAGACACATTCAACAGCTGAACAAAAACCCTCAAAGCACTGCTGGCACATCTATTAGTGAGTCTATTAATCTGCTGTACTGTAGGGGGACCTCGAGTGCAACCACAGAACATCACAGAATACAGCGACACTCCCACCTGTAACTCCTCATATCTTGATTGTAACGTCACACCTCCCATCACACAGACTGACAGTGACTCTGGTCTCTAAGTTCATGTTGCTCACGATACAATAATGATCACAGCTGGTCTGATCAAACTCTCTGCAGCCGCTCTGCTCTGGATTGTAGGTACTGAACACTATGATGATGAAGCTGCTACTTTGAATATATTGATCCTCCTGACTGTTGGGGGTCTTGTAACATGTCATGCTTTTTTTTTTTTTTACCTCCACAGGTCAAAGCGATGGGAGTGATGTCACCCAGACTCCTCTGCTGTGGAAGGACAAGGGTCAGTCTGCCACCATGAACTGCAGTCACACTAAGGAGAGTTCATATCGGCAGATGTACTGGTACAGACAGCTGCCAGGGGAGGGAATGAAGCAAATCGTTTTTACAACTGCATACAGCAAGCACGAATATGAGAGTGGCTTCAGTGAGGACAAATTTCCAGCAACAAAGAACGATTCTCAGACTGGATCTCTGACAGTGAAGAAGCTGCTGCCTGAGGACAGTGGAGTGTATTTCTGTGCTGTGAGTCAACACAGTGATTCAGGTGACTTAGACAGCTGTACAAAAACCCAGCTGTTGGCAATGAACAGATGACGGCTGTTTCTTAAATGAACTGCAGAGGGAACTATACACAAAGGGTTACACTAATCTTTGGACAAAGATGAAGAAAATGTGACTCCTTACTCTTTAACCTTTAGTTTTACAATACTGCATGATGACTATTATCCTTTCCTATTTCTCCCCATGTATGAATAACTCTAAAAAGTAATTTGAAAATAAAGAATCTTGAAATAACAGCAAAATACCAAAAAGAAAAAAATCACCTTTTTGTTTTAAGTTTCAAATGCATGACTTTGTTTTTTATCAAAGGTAATTTTTCATTCATTTTCATCCATTAACCACATTAAACTTGTCACATGTCAGTCCCTTTTATATTTCCCCCCTTTGGCTTGAATTCTTTTACTGTTTTTATGAACTTGTGTTTCCTACTTTATCAGACTTTTCCACAACAGTGTGAAGCCACAACAGCAGTAGTGTCTTCTGTGACAGACTCCAACGATTACAACTGCCAGAATACTGAAAATAAAACCACCATCTATAAACCACCATCAGCTGTGTGTATGCTGCCAAAGACAGTGACGAGCACCTGCAACCAACCACCCTCTAAACTGTTTTCATCACACTCTGTTCTATATCTATAAATGACCAGAAACTATTAATAAATAGAGTTGTTTTGAAACTGATCCCAGACACAACTCAGCCCTGAGCAGAGTGACCGTCCTCTACTGACCAATCAGACTGCAGTGTTCACAGCTCCACCTTTTAGTGCCAGATCTGTGTGCTAGGTACCCCAACAGAGGGGGGACCAAACATGGGGACGGTACAGAACGGTTCTATTAGTACCATCCACAACTTTTCACAGTGGAAACGGAAATAATGAACCGTGACTGCTTGGTGGAAACGGCGCTTAAACGCTCCACTATGTTCATCGGCTCTTCTTTAACTTTATCTGTCCTGTCTGCTGACTGGTGTTGAGCTGGTAGAGTAAAATGGGTTTATCAGAGCTTTTCACTGAAAACAGCTGCCTGCTGAAAACAAGGCTGACGTGAGCAAAGGGACTGAACCACAACAGTAAAGTTACAGTGAGTTAGAGGAACCTAAAATCCATCGTAGGGCTCAGAGTTCATTGCTATGGCCAACACTTTTTACATCGACACAATGTCATCTTTTCTATGTTATTGTAAAAAACTCCTACATTGTTGAACTTGTGCAAACTGCTTTGACAAAGGTGCTCTTAATTATCATTGTGCCAGTAAAGCAAATTTGAACTGTGTGGTGATCGTCTTTTTCCAGAAAGTCTCTCTATTCCTGTCATATTGCGTAATGCTGAGAATGAAGCAGGCTGTGCTTTGATAAGTGTTTTATGGGAGTTTTTTTTTTTTTTTTTTTTTTTTTTTGTCAAACTGATATGAGCTCTGCTGACCTTAAATAACTTGGAGCAGCAGATGGAGAGGTGACACGCAGAGTATCCACACTACGGGTAAGACCTTCACATCTAATCTTATAGTTCTGGCCAGTTAGGGGTTTTTTGTTTTTCCGTCTCATTTCTTAAAGCTGATCCATGCTCTTCAGTCACTGCTGCCCTGTATGTTCCCACTTAGTGAATACTTATCTATTGCTAATTTTTACTATAATTATCTACAAGGACACTGCAACTGCAAATGATATGAGAAAACACTGCAGAGCGCCTACTACAATCTGTATTTGTTTCCTCTCTCTAAAGTATCCTGTGAAGCCATGGCCTCCAGTCTTCCTCTCCTCCTGTTGGTCCTGTGCAGTCTGAATGTGGCTCAGTCACAGCTGAGGCTGTTTAACCTGCGAGCCAGCGGTCTTCCCTCTGACCTGTTTGGAACCACAGACGGCTACACCAAGGTGTTCTGTGGCTCAGCCGCTCTGGGTACAACCACCGTCCGTAAAAACGATGCCAACCCCTGGTGGGAGGAGGAGTTTGTCGACCTCAAGGCCCAGGAAAACTACGTACTGAGGCTCGAGGTGTACGACAGTGACCTTGTCTACGATGACCTGCTGGGAGTCTGCCAGCGTCGTCTCAAGCTGGGAACCCATGAGCACGACTGCTTCCTGGAGAAAGGTGGCACCCTCCATTACGCCTACACCCTTGACTGAGACAGTCATCAGGCCTGAAAAGATTTATCTGACCTTAAATCTTTACATGCAACCTGCTGAGTGCTTAGGCTCTCTGTCCCAAATCTATGATCTGTCATTTAGGATAAGAGAAAAACTAGTCACTCAAACTTATTACCTGAATCAATAAACACTGTTCTAGTGAAATTGTCACAGTATATCATTGGCTATTTGACCCTGTTTCCAATATTGTCAAAAATAAATAAACTCTGCTGCAACAACCAAACTTTGCGCTGTCAGTCATTTAGCATTATATTGTAGTGAAATACATTCTGTAAATAATCAACCTACATATTTGATTTGACGAGTTTACCACCTTCGGAGCCTGACACAGAGCTTAGTTGAGATGAGAACAGGGTACATGTACAGGCGAGTTACATCAAAATTTATTTATTTTTTTTAAAATCTTTTTATATGCATTTTCCATTCCTTCAGTTTTGAGATTGTTAATTCATGCACACTAACACTGCTAATACAGGAAGTAGTGAGCCACCTATACAGCGAGGAAAAACATAAGGGTAGGGCTGAGTAGGTGAACTTCCATACAGGAGAGTTCAAGAGACTGTGCGTCCTGTAATTAACCTTCCCTTGGGTTTTTTTGTTTTTTTTTAAAGATATTTTTTGGGGCATTTTTTAGCCTTTATTTGACAGGACAGACAAGTGTGAAAGGGGGAGAGAGAGAGGGAGTGACATGCAGCAAAGGGCCACAGGCTGGAGTCGAACCCGGGCCGCTGCGGCAACAGCCTTGTACGTGGGGCACCTGCTCTACCACTAAGCCACCGACGCCCCACCTTCCCTTGTTTTAACAATACTGTAGTTACCATGTGCAGAAGAAAATGAGAATTTTAAAAACTGTGTCATCGACCAACACATTCTCACTCCCTACTCATCAGTACTGATGCTTGATCAGTGGCCTTACAAAACAAACTATGACGCTCTAGGTACCCCTCAAGCGTCAGATTTGGACACTCAAGAGACGATGTGTCAATTTACACTCATCACATGCATTGTGTCTTTTATTGTACCTGGGACTGTTGGGCAAAAAACTTGTTTTTAGGTGTACTTCCAAAGGTTTAGGCAACAAAAGCATGTGGTTAGGTTTAGAAAAAAAAACATCATGGTGGACGTATGGTGCTTTACTTTATGTTACAAGTCTTCTCTGTATGCTCATTACACTACAACTGCCATGCTTAAGGTAAAGTCACATTGTACTTGGTCACATTATCTCCCTTCTGGCTCTCTGGGTTTGTTCAGCTTCACTCTGATCAGTTGCACAGTCAGCCATACAATAAGTGTTAAAGCTGATCCACTGGTGACCTGAGCTTTATAAGGTAGCACTACGTAAATACAAGAGGAGGAGAAGAAGACTGCACGATGATCTAAACAACAGATAGCAAACATTCAGACATGTTAAAAGAGAAGAAGCACAGGTGTAAGTAATAACATTTCATTCAATCCAGTAAGCACAACACTATAGTCCAGGAACTGTCATGTAGCCACACTGTTAAAAGCTACACCTGCGTTTGACAGGTGCACAAACCTGTACAACCTGTGCTATATATTGGGACAGTTTGTCCGCTGCTGTTTTCTGTTCTATGAGTGAACAGAAAACTACTGGGCAACACAGCTGAGAACGCGAGCCCCGATAACAACTGATAAGGAAAACGAGTTGGGACAGAGCAAAATTCACGCCCCAGCATTTCCCTGGAAGGACTACCATTCCTAAAGCAAGCAACATGGAAGGAATTAAAAACAGATAATGAATGGAATAAATTCACAATAAAAATTTGGTCACTTATAAGAAAACAACCATTGAAATACATGGCTTTTTTAAACCTTTATCAAATCTATATCCAGAGCATTAAATATAGCAGCTATTCCAGAATAAAGGAGTCACTCCTGTGGATCAGATTTTTGGTGGAGAAACTTTGAAATCATGTGATCATTTTTAGAGGTAACTGTTTGTCAAGGACGTTTTTTTTTTTATTTCTTTAATCCCTCACGCAGTTTCTTTCTGATTACTTTCATGTTGACTATGGAGGGAGTGATACACAAGAATCTGAGAGCCCATTTATACAGATAGCAACAAAAAACACTACGGAAAGGAAACAGATGTGATTAGACAATTGCGTTGCTATAGTCAGATCAGCTATTGGAGAAGGTGACCAATGGGTCAAGCCTAAACGTCTCGTTGTGTCATATTATGTAATGCTGGGAGCGCAGCAGGCTGTGTAGTCAGTGTGTTGTGGGAGGGTGAGATAAAGCTGATACGAGGCCTGCTGGGCTTTAAAACGTATGCAACAGCACACATTATGCTGACAGACAAGGTATCAGACTGCAGGTAAGGCTTCACATCTGTTACTGTCATTTTGCTGACTATACTATTTTTTCTGCATGTTTGTCATGAGGCATCTACAGTCTTCATTCCTTTTGATGTTTTGTTACTGTATTGTAATTGCATGCTGCATGACAGGCACAGTCAAAGCTTTAACTGCACTGCAAAGCTTTGCAATTATCTGTTAGCCATTAACTCCCTGTTCACTTGTCTGAGTCTTTTTTGTTCTTTTTGTATCTGTGAGATGGAGAGAGTCGTAAGAGGGAGCGAAAGAACCGAAACAGTAAAGCGAGTCTCATGCCAGTGGCTTAAAAATTTATACTCGATGTTCATGATAGTCATTTTATACATCCCACGTGGAACAAGCCGCGATACATCGGTTATAATCAATCCATCATCCACCCCTAAGATATGCTTTTCATACCGATGGTCCACTGTTTAATCGCTGTGTAAATCCATGTCCCCAGATTGAAATGCTTCTGTTCCTCCTCCACAGCCTCCAGTGAAGCCATGGCCTCCAGTCGTCCCCTCCTCCTCCTGTTGGTCCTGTGCAGTCTGACTGTGGCTGAAGCCCAGCTGAAGCTGTTTAACCTGCGGGCCAACGATCTTCCCTCCGGTATCCTGGGAACCACAGACGGTTATGTCAAGGTGTTCTGTGGAGCTGCCACTCTGGGGGAAACGTCTGTGCGCAACAACAACCAAAACCCCTGGTGGGAGGAGGAGTTCAACCACTTCAGGGCCCAGCAGAATGAAGTGCTGAGGCTCGAGGTTTACGACAGTGACTACCTCTTCGATGACCTGTTGGGAGTCTGCCAGAGACCGATCAAGACGGGAACCCATGAGCACGACTGCTTCCTGAAGAAAGGCGGGAACCTCCGTTACACCTACACCCTTAGTTAAAAAACAGTCATTGATGCATGCGACCTCTGGACAGGCAACCTGTATTGATGACAGCATGACTGCATCTGTATGTGTGGTTTTAAGAAACCAGTGTGATGTCTCTCTGAGTCCTCACTCCATTACTCAGGTTTTTGATCAGACAAATCATGTTCACATTACCCAGAAAGGTCTTAACTACTTTATACAATCAACCCTGTGAAGATTCACTATGGTCTCTTTATGATGCTGCCAGAACCCTGCTGCTCTGTTTGTCAAATAAAAAATGAATGAATAATGTTTAAAAATGTCTTTGACTATAACAATAATGCACAATTATTCTGTGGATGTTAACCCCATTTGCATTTAGTTTAAGCTCCTAAATAGCCTTGGACACTATCTAACTTTTCATACCTTCCTCAAATTTCACCGGGGTCCTCTCTGTTGTTGTGGGCAAGACACAGGCTTCACTTAAAGCACCTATCGCAACCACAGTCTCATGCAGGCGTATATTACCAGGTAATTTAACACCAGTTAAACCTTCAGCATGGAGCCAAATTTCAGGGAAACCTGTAATACTGGTTGCCATTATCATTCATTTCTCCCTGATTTTGTTACAAAGTCTCAGTCCTCTAAACAAAGCTGCAGTGTTACATGCTGCATACTACTACCATAAACTCCAGTGAAATTTCAGGGGAGTATGAAGGTATAAAAAATTTGATACCGCCCATGCCTAACATCATCATCAACAACACAAGGCCCAGGGGGGGAAGGCAAAGAGGGAGAGAAATAAACAAGGACAATCGGACCAGCTTTGGTCAAAGACGCTGAAGTCACGGCGGTTTCCCAAACCCAGGCAGCTGCAATGATGTCACATACTGCAGATGCCTACAGGGCAGATTTGAAAGACCAGAAGTGCTTACCAGTCAGAGCAGACTGGTCTATTTTGGGAGGGCGGCTCGAAGAGATGCACTAAAACTAAGCGATTCAGACAGAGGGTGAATACAGGTATATTTAGGCAGACAGTATAAGATAACAAACTGTTTTTTGAACATTAAAGCATGTAAACATGTTCTGGGAGAAACAACATACAGATATGACCCTGAGCATAATATAGATCCTTTAACTGATTTGTATCACAAGTGTGTGTTTAACATCACTGCTTCATATCACATGTACAGCCTAAGCTTCCATTACTTTGAAAGATGAGTTCAAGTCATCACATCACACATCCTCAAACGTGACCTCCTCAGCTTGTCACTGTTACTGATCCGAGCGTACAGTAGGGGGACCTGCAGTACCATTTATCATCTAACCATCTACACTTCAGCTGACAGTAAAGGCATTTATACAGCAGCTTACAGAGAACGTCACACACAGCAGGGACACACCTACCTGCTGCTCTTCATATCTCTGTAACTACACTGACAGACATAATGAGACTCTCTGTTTAAGAGCATGGACGTTATCAGCTTGCTGGCATTTGTGCTCTGGATACAAGGTCAGGTACTGAGATATCAGCAAATATATTTTAGCCATCAAATGTTCACTTATGGTAACTTTTACTGTTACACACAGGTCTAACTGATGGGAGTGATGTCACTCAGACTGACATACTGTGGGAGAAACAGGGTGACAATGCAACAATGAGCTGCAGTCACACAAAGGGTGCTGGCTACAACTGGATGTACTGGTACAGACAGCTGCCAGGAGAAACTATGAAACTAATAGTGTTGACAAGTCTTGGCAACGAAGATCATGATTTTGGAGAATTCAAGGGAGATAAATTTGCAGCCACCAAGCCCAACGCTGAGAGTGGGACATTCACAGTGAAGAATCTGGAGTCAGAAGATAAAGGATTGTATTTCTGTGCTGTGAGTCAACACAGTGATACAGACACATTCAACAGCTGAACAAAAACCCTCAAAGCACTGCTGGTATAACTGTGACAATTATCTCCTGCACTGTAGGGGGACCTCGAGGACCACAAATTCTCTCAGTTACACCCTCTGGATTTTGATACAGAAGCTAATAGGACTGATCACACATATGACACGCCCACCTGCAGCTTTTTAGATCTCTAACTACACTGACAGTTATATTAGACCTGTTGCAGTCTTGGAATTGCAGAACATGGACATCATCACACATGGTCTCCTGAGCTTTTTAATACTAATGCTCTGGATAAATGGTAAGATCTGCTCACTACAGTATAGCCTTTAACCTTTGT
>NW_026080250.1:0-2793 GCF_006386435.1 Epinephelus moara | reverse complement strand
CACATTCATACACTGGTGGCCGAGGCTACCGTACAAGGTGCCACCTGCTACTCAGTTTTTTTTAACACACTCACACACCGATGGAACAGCCGTCGGGAGCAATTTGGGGTTCAGTATCTTGCTCAAGGATACTTCGACATGCAGCCTGGAGAAGCCCGGGATCGAACCACTAATCTTTCGATTGATGGACGACCCGCTCTACCTCTGAGCCACAGCCGCCGACTATGTACCACAGTCTTTTAAGGTAGCTGTAATTAAACCTCTTCTAAAAAAGCCCACCCTGGATCCAGAGGTGTTAGCCAACTATAGACCAATATCTAATCTTCCCTTTCTTTCAAAGATCCTTGAGAAAGTAGTCACATACCAGCTGTGTGATTTTCTCCATGATAATAATTTATTTGAGGAATTTCAGTCAGGATTTAGAGCGCATCATAGCACTGAGACAGCACTAGTTAAAATTACAAATGACCTTCTGATTGCTTCAGACAAAGGACAAAGTGGACAAAGGACCACTTCCAGTTTTACTTGTAACGGCTCACCCCACTAAACAGGCTGAGAAAAGAAAGTCAGAGGCAGAAAAGGCTGCGACGAAAAAGGCTTTGGATAAAGTGAGAGGACAAACCAGACATCAAAAGCAGTCCAGCTTTTGAACGGTGGAGACAACTGAGGGAGCTGAAGGGCCTGAAAAGTGATACAGAGGTTGCTGTCTTTCTGTTGGACAGGAAATTATTTGTTTGCTTTGGGGGGATTTGTTATTTTACTCGGCTCTCCTCTGCTGTGCTGCTGACTCCTACTGCAGGATGCGCGTTCAGGCATGTCTGGGCTCATGGCTTTGGACGGAGCACTGACGGGAGGGGGGAGCTTAGAGGAGGTGCCGCTTTCAAATCTTGCTAGCTCTCCAACATTACCAACTATGGCTTTAACAGAACAGTGGTCTAATGTTACATCCAGATGAAAATATTACTCTT
Organism: Epinephelus moara; assembly: GCF_006386435.1. Classification (NCBI taxonomy): domain Eukaryota; kingdom Metazoa; phylum Chordata; class Actinopteri; order Perciformes; family Serranidae; genus Epinephelus; species Epinephelus moara. The sequence continues at coordinate 1,825 of NW_026080250.1, read as the reverse complement.
CAGAGAAATAAACAAACTTCATCTATTAACCAGGTTATAAGGGACAACAACGACACGACGAGGATGCTATAATGGCATCACACACAACTGACATTTCTCCTCACAGGGAGCCGCTATTAACCTCAGTCCTCACACCAGCATAAACAGAACTACTGTTATCTTAAACGTATGACAGACAACAGTAACTAACTTAATACTTCCTCCAGTCAATTGCAATATATTCATTGTGGTACTACTGGAATATTTCTTATCATGCTGCGCACTTACAATGTTTGCTGACACACAAGATATAAACATAAAGAAGCAGCAGGCACTTACTTTCTATCATTGACTCAATAGTCAGAATGTCATAAATGTTGATAGTTGATGTGGGTTTCCGGTGTCATGGCGGCAGCATAGTAATCCTCGGCATCCACCCTCCACAAATTTTTGGAAAATTAACGGCTGTGCAGTCAGTTTTTCACTCTGTTTGCACATAATTGAACTTTTCAAACTGCAGTCCAAAGTAAATGGGAAAAACAAGACAAGCTACTGCCGCCAAGCAAGACATGACGGCTCAACTTCACAAGAGCTCGGTGAGGAAAACGCGGCCCTGGCAAAGGTAATGGAGGGGACAATGGCAAGATACTTCAACGAAGCTGATGAGAAATCTGAAGCTCGTTTCAACAGACTCGAGAAACGAATTGACAGTATGCATGCTACTCTGTCACGCCACACTGAGGAGATAAGAAATATCCGCACTGAACAGTTCATCTTCAGGAGCGTGTCGCTAATGTGGAAAAGTCAACAGCTTTATGTCTGAAGAATCTACAGACCCACGAAAACAAACTTATTGAAATGGAGGACAGGGCACGCAGGGATAACCTGCTCATATTTAATCTCAAAGAAGGAGCCGAAAGCACGAATGCTCGTGCTTACCTGACGGAGAAGATTGCCGAATGGTTCCCTGCCCTCGGACCCACTCCGCCGGAGCTGATGAGGTGCCATCGGCTTGGACATTTATTCAAGCTTGGTCCCGGCAAGGTACACCTACACCTTTCAGGAGTTGAGCGAGGCCGAACAGTTCATTGCTTCCCTGGAGAAAGATTAAAGCATCGGTTGGTAAATAAGCTCCAAAAATGGTAAGACTGAACTAAGACTAAGTTTCATCAAATGACATCTTCCATGAACAATTCAGACTACCGAGCCATGATGTGTGCTCCTCTTTTTTTTTTTTTTTTTCTCTCCGTGGCTCCTTCTATAAAGTGATTATAATATGATATATGCTGTCCTCTTTATGTTTATGAAATGCAGCTAGTTTCATTATTTAGCTCATTAAACTTTTTTACTGACAGCAGTCCTTTCTGTTTAGTCTTGTTCTTCTAGGTTTAATGACTTTAGGATATTTGATATTGTTTGTGGTGCCCCATTTTGCGTGGCTTACTGTCCCGTAGTTTAAATGCAAGCCTTTATTTTTATCTATTTTTTCGATGGAGGGTGGAGGGGCTATGACTGTTCTTCCATGATGACCGGTATATTTTTTTGGGGGGGAGGGCTGTCTTCTCCCTTTTTTCTGGAGAGGACTTTTGATGGTCAAGGCAGAGTGTTGCATTTCACTCTGCTCATTTTTTTTTCTTTTTTTGTTGTTGTATTTGTATGTCAAACTCTAGTACTCTGAAGCTCCTTTATAGGAAGAATATCCACTTCGCTTTTATACAGGAGTCACACTTTCTTGAAGTTGATGTACATAGATTTAAGAATAAATATTATCATGTGATTGCCTCCTCCTGTTACACCAAAAAGAGCAAAGGGGTTTTTATAGCCGCAAAACGTAACCTAAATTATA